>NC_088386.1:39140000-39325000 GCF_037993035.2 Macaca fascicularis | reverse complement strand
CCTTTCCCCTGTGAAGATGTATATAACAGTTTGTATCCCACTACATGGTAGATGGAGTCATCACTCTGCTATTCCCTCATGTGCACTAATAAATTTGTATGCCTTTCCTCTAGGAATCTGTATTTTGTCAGTAGATTTTAAGCGAACCTTCAGTGGGCAAAGAAGTTTTCCCTTGGTCCCTGCAATGTCCATTACATGTAAAGATCTATCATTGTACTCATCTTATCTCAACAAAATTGCTCTTGTCTTTCTCCACCATAATACTGTGGCAAAATTAACCCTGATCTAAGTAAAATGTCCATCTCTTCTCCCCATTCATTTATTCATTTGTTCACCCAATACATTTTTCATGGAATGCCCACTCTGCTCAGAGCTAGATAGAACAGTGGACAAATGAAGCAGAGTTCCCTGCCTTCATAAAACTTATACTCAACATTGTTAGATTTTCTTAGAGACTTCTCTTTTTACCTTCTTAAAAATATTTTTTTTCGGTATTTCCTCCCACCTAGAACATTCCACATGCTTCCCCCACTATTTTTTTTTCCCCCCTGAGATGGAGTCTTGCTCTGTCGCCCAGGCTGGAGTGCAGTGGCGCGATCTAGGCTCACTGCAAGCTCCACCTCCCGGGTTCACGCTATTCTTCTGCCTCAGCCTCCCGAGTAGCTGGGACTACAGGCACCCGCCACCATGTCTGGCTAATTTTTTGTATTTTCAGTAGAGACGGGATTTCACTGTGTTAGCCAGGATGGGTTCGATCTCCTGACCTAGTGATCCACCTGCCTTGGCTTCCCAAATTGTTGGGATTACAGGCGTGAGCCACTGCACCCAGCCGCTTCCCCTACTATTCTTAGCTAGTCACCCAGCCATAGAAAAAAAGAAACTAATCAGAGATGTACATTTTTATATTTCCACCTCCTAACATGCCCAACTGTACGTGTACCCGTCTGTCTTCTTTCCATTTACCTGAAAGAAATTGGTTTTCTTGTATCCATTTCTTCTCTTGTGCTGCCTTCTTGAGGACTTCGTTCCCCTGAATCATCAGTTTTCTTCTCTGATCTGGATCCCACTAACATATAAGAATGCCAAAGCAAGTATCTTTCACATTGGGGGAAAAAAAAAAAAAAACACCAAAACAACAAACCTCTACTGACCCCACAGTCCTCTCCTGTGTTTCAAAGCAAAATTTCCCTAAAAATTTATTAAACTGTGTCTGTTAATGTTATCACTTCTTTTTCACTCTTCATGTCCAAGCTGGATGCATCATCTCCACTCCATTAGAAGTCTTGCCATGAGGCACACCTTTCCTTAGCTGCCTTGACACCACATTACCCTGGATTTCTCCATAGTTTCCCCCTACCTTTTTAATTACTCTTTCCCAGTCATTTTTCAGTGTCTACTTCTCCCATATTCCTCCTCTGAATATTGACTGAGACCAGTTCTAGACCATCTTATCTCCATCTACCTTCTCTGCCTAGCTGACCTCATCTAGCCCATGG
Organism: Macaca fascicularis; assembly: GCF_037993035.2. Classification (NCBI taxonomy): domain Eukaryota; kingdom Metazoa; phylum Chordata; class Mammalia; order Primates; family Cercopithecidae; genus Macaca; species Macaca fascicularis. The sequence continues at coordinate 39,323,504 of NC_088386.1, read as the reverse complement.
CTTTAAATAATACCTACATGTTTACATCTCCAGCTATAACTTCTCCCATGAAGCCCAAAATACTTACTGCCTACTCAAGACGTCCTTTTGGATATGTGGTAGACATCTAGTCATTGCAAACTTAATGTGTTTAAGAAAGAAGTCTTGATTTATCCCTTGACTAAACTATCTTTGCTCCCCAATCTTTACCATTTCAATAAATGGCACTGACATCCAGCATCTTAGAAGGAAAGCTGGGGAAAGCTCCCTGATTCCTTCCCCTCCCCTTCATTCTCTAAGATAAATTCATTCATGTGTCGTCTTGATCATTTTTCCAAAAGGTATTTCCATCTCCACTGCTTCCATCTTGTCCACATCATTGTTGCTTGGTCTCCCTGTTTCCATTCTACAACTGTTGTAATCCTTCTCTACCCAGAAGCTATGATGATCAGTTAGATCATGTAGCTCGCCTGACTACAATGATTTTAGGCTGCCAGTATCACTTAAAATGAAACCTGAACACCTTGTAATTCCCCACAGGGTTCCCTCTGCTCTGTCTGGTGTCATCACCTAATACTCACTTCCTGCCTCACTATTTTCCCACTGTGCCTCTCTCTCTTCTGTGTCATAACTGCATGAGCGAGCTTGTCTATGCCCTTTTGGTTGCCTTTCCCTGCAATGTTGATTTCTGGTCTCATGATGTGCTGCCTGCTTTCGTATTTGTTTCTACAGTTTCCGGTGAAATGTAAGCACCTCTCAGAAGGGCCTTCTGAAGTGGACCCTTACCTAAAGTAGATGTCTCCCCACCACTCCTCATCCTCATCGTGTAATTGTCTTCATTCTCTGAGAGAACTTATAAGCTGAGACTATCTTGTTTGTTTATTTGATTAATTAAATGTTGTTTGCTGCTTCCAGTAGAATATAAACTACTTGAGGGCAGGGACCTGGTCAGATTCAATCAATTCTGTATCCCCATAACCTAAAACAGTACCTTTCCTAAGCAAGGCTCACAGTAAATGTAGGTTGACTGAATGAATGAATGAATTATAATCATTAATGCCACGAAGAAACTCATAGGTAAAAGGGAAGATGCCTACAAGAAGGCAGGAGACAGAATGAATTCTGGAATGGTAAATGTATGTCCCAAGGAGCCTGGAGAAAAGTGTTGGGTTAAATTTTTCCTTTTTAAAGTAGTTTACCTTGGTTAAAAAAATTACTACATAACATTTAAAACCAGTGAACTACATCTCTATACCAGACTGCTGAGACATTAAAAACAACATGAAAGTAAAAAAAGTAAGTTTTGAAGTGACACAGAGTATCCATGTATAAAAATGCAAAACTACATATACATATATTGTTTATATATGTAACTTATGTGGTAAAAGTCTAAAACATTGATTTTTTTCCAGAAGAATCCATGCTATATTCATTATAGTGGTTACTTCTGAGATGGGAAGGGAATGAACTTTAGGCAGGGGACAAAAGACACTTCAGTTTTATCTGCAAAGTTTCGTTTCTGTTATTTAAAAAGTCTGAAGCATGTTTGATGAAGTGCTATCATTCTGCAGTTGGATGGGGGTGGGTTGATGTGTTTATTATATTTTTATTTATAATGACTGTACTTTAGCATTGAAAACAAGTTAAAGGCTATTATATACCTGTGGCCTGAGGGGAGCTTTAGGAATTGATTCATAAAATATAATGTCCTTATGTTTAAATCAAGGGTTAACTAATTCAATTTGGCATCTATCTTTGTGATTCTTGGGTGGGCTCCCTTTTGGCTGGCGTCTGTGTTTTGGGTCAGACTGAAGTGGTGTGGAATGTGGAAATAGGAGGGAAAACATCTGCACTAACTCAGATATCTCCACTGTTCCTCCAGGGTCTTTGTTTGTGTGTTTGTTTTGTTTCATTTTCTGACATAAGAGTAGCAAAAGCAACAAATGTCATTTGTTGAGGACATTTTACATGTTTGAGACTCTCTGCACATTATTGCATTCAATACTCACAATGGTGTTAGGTGGGTACTATTATCCTTGTTTTATAGGTGAGAAGGCTGAGACTTTGAGGTAACTTATACCAGGCCACACAGCTAGTAGACGCAACAGAGGCAGGAGTCAAAGCTAAGTTTATTTGACCCTAAAGCTGGTGGGTTTCTATTATACTCCTTTGCCTATTGCACTCTGACCCCAAAGTGCCTATTTAACTTCTAGAATGTTCATTTCAGGCTTTGCTTTGGATTTAAAGCTGCCTCCCTTTCACCCACACATTTGGTCAATGACCTATATCTTTCCTGAAAGACGATTTAAACTGAGCTGAGTTTCAAGTCTAAGAGACTGATAGTCACATGACTTAGTATCCAGCATTCCTACCACAAACTGGAATTTTATGGGTAAAAAAGTCATATATGTATATGTGTGTGTGTATATATATATATATGTGCACACACACAAGTATATACATACATGTACTAACTGCTTCTCAACAAAACATATATATGTATGTCTTAAAAGAGTTTGACAGAAGATACCATGTGAAAGTAAAGAAAGAAGCAAAAATAGGTAATATTAAGAACTATACTCCTAAAATTTTGAATTTGAGCTAACCAATGCTGTGCTGTATCTCAAGATTCATTTCTTTCTTTCTTTCTTCTTCTTCTTTTTTTTGAGACAGAGTCTTGCTCTGTCACCCAGGCTCCTAGAGTCTTGCTCCTGCACCCAGGAGTGCAGTGGCATGATCTTGGCTCAATGCAACCTCCACCTCCTGGGTTCAAGTGATTCTTCTGCCTCGGCCTCCCGAGTAGCTGGCATTACAGGCACATGCCACCATGCCTGGCTAAGTTTTCTATTTTTTGTAGAGACTGGGTTTCACCATGTTGGCCAGGCTAGTCTCGAGCTCCTGATCTCTGGTGATCTGCCTGCCTCGTCCTCCCAAAGTGTTGGAATTACAGGTGTGAGCCACCACACCCAGCCTCAGGATTCATTTTATCTTTATGTTCCCTAAAGCAGCTAGAGCAGTGTCTGTGGCATGAATTTGTCAAACAGGTGATGTGCATTTAGACATCCATCCCCTACACGGGGCCCTACCTCTCACCTGAGTTTTTGCACATTGGTCTGGTGTGCCAGAGCCTACGCCCCCTAGGACTCACCCCAGGTGCCACTTCTAGGAGCTCCCACCACACCAACAGCCCATGAGAGAGGAATCTGCCTTGTTGCCTGCTGGATGGAAAGGCCCATCTGGGCTACTGTGTTCATGAGTGTAAAATAGCTGATAAACTATTCAAAAATAAGTAATAGATTTTCCTTTTAAAATGTTTTATTCACTGTCTTAGTCCATTTTCTGTTGTTAATAATAGAAAACTTGAAACTGGGTAACTTATAAAGGAAAGTAACGTATGGAGGTTGAGAAGTCCAAATCTGATGAGGACTCTCTGAAGAGTGGCAGGGTATCACATGGTGGAGGGGGCTGAGTGTGCTAACATGCTAACTCAAGCCTTTCTTCCTCTCCCGATAAAGCCACCAGTTTCCCTCCCATGATAACCCACTAATCTGTGTATCCATTAATACATGAATAGATTGATCTATTCATGAGGGCAGAGCCTTTGCAATCCAATCACCTCTTAAAGGCCCTCCCTCCTAGCATTGCCATACTGGGGGCCAAGTTTCAACATGTGTTTTGAGAGAAGACACTCAAACCATAGCATTCACTTACCCCCACAAGTGACTGGGAATTTCAGGAATTATGGTATAAAAATAGAAAAATATTTTGGGGGAAATGATCCTTCTATGTGTCTCGAAGAAGATATATTGCTGCCTTTTTGTTTTTCTGTGTTATAATTCTAATATTCATACCAGGTAGGATACTAACAGGGTAGAAATAAAAGAGTAAAACTGCTTTTTCTGGAATTATGTAGACAGTTTTTCTCTTTCAGAGCTGACTGGGGACTAGAGATTCCTGTAATGAAGGCAAATGAAGAATATCATTTAGAGTTCAATAAGAGTGGGTGAAAAAGGATTTTTTAAAAAGTTGTAGCCATGATATTGAAAATATGAGAGAGGAAATTAAAAAAAAAAATCAACACATAAAAGTCCTGAGCTTGAGTCCTTGGAAAAATAAAATTTTACATTAGCATGTATAGATGCATGTTTTCTCTAATTTGTTGCTGTGAAATCATTTTGTTGAATTCATCGGAATGTCAACCTGTGGGCTTTAAAACATACTTATATTGGCCAGGATAACAGTGATAACAGCAACTGTAATGCCACAAGCTTCTTCGCAGCCTTCTTCTGGATTCTGAAGAATTTAAACGCTAACAAAAAATCAATTTCTTGGATATAGAGGGCAGTTATACTAGTCACTTTGTGCTCACCTGGGAGAGTGGATTTATTTGTAGAAGTTTTAAATAACTCATCTAAGGGGAAAGAAGAGATTAGATCATATAAAGGAAAATTTCTGAGATTAAATAGGTCTCCTTTGTGACCTTCTGTTTTGATTCCTTCATAAATATACTTGAGAATCACCTTGTGGTGGGGATGGCAGGAATAGTCCCAGGCCCAAGATTTACTTAGAAAGGTAAATAAAGCTTCTTTTTATTGTCAAGTTGAAATGCACTACAGCCTGATAACTACAGGCCATCATAACAATTTTTATAAGTCTTAATTGCTTCTTGGGCTCTACGTCCACTTTGAGAGCAGTGGTCAGTTATTGTTCCCTTCCCCCATCTTGCCCATGAAAATGAATTTGTCTCTTAAATTTCTTCAGTGCTCTGTAAGTTGATTGGATGGTGACATGGTTTGGCTCTGTGTCCCCACCCAAATCTCATGTCGATTTGCAATCTTCAATGTTGGAGGGAGAGGCCTGGTGGAGGTGATGGGATCATGGGAGCGGGTTTCCCCTTGCTGTTCTCATGATAGCGAGTGAGTTCTCATGAGATCTGATGGTTTAAAAGAGTGCGGTGCTTCCCCCTTAGCTCGCTCTCTCCTGGTCTGCCATAGTAAGACGTAATTGCTTCCCTTTCGTCTTCTGCCATGATTGTAAGTTTCCTGAGTTCTTCCAGCTATGCTTCCTGTATAGCCTGTGGAACTGTGAGTCAATTAAACCTCTTTTCTTTGTAAATTACCCAGTCTCAGGTATGTCTTTATTGCTGTGTGAGAACAGACTAATACAGATGGTTAGGTGAAATAACTCATGAAAAGTCACTTTTGTCTAGTTTTATTTTACCTGCACTATAATTTCTGACTATATAACAGAGTACCTTTTCAGGTACCTTTTAAACAAATTTACAGGTGAAACGAGATAATGGCTCAAATGTGCTTTAAAACATTCAAACAAAAAAAAAGTGGTAGACAGATGAGATAAGATTAGAAAAATGTTAGTAGTTGTTAAAGCTGGGCAATGAGTATCTAGAGTTTTTATTACATTATCCTATCTGCTTTTGAGTATGTGTACAATTTTCCTTTTGCATTTTTTAGCTGAAATTCTATAAAAAAATCTCCTAATCAACTATTTGGTTATCCTGAAATACTATTCATATAAGAGAGTCAGAATAAATGCTTGGTTTGTTTCCCTTTTTTTTTTTTTGATGGAATTTTGCTCTTGTTGCCCAAGCTGGGGTGCAATGGTATGACTTCGGCTCACCACAACCTCTGCCTCCTGGGTTCAAGCGATTCTCCTGCCTCAGCCTCCTGAGTAGCTGGGATTACAGGCACGCACCACCAGGCCTGACTAATTTTGTATTTTTGGTAGAGATGGGATTTCTCCATGTTGGTCAGGCTGGTCTCAAATTCCAGACCTCAGGTGATCTGCCCGCCTCGGCCTCCCAAAGTGCTGGGATTACAGGTGTGAGCCACCATACCTGGCCAACCTTGTTTTCTTCAGCCCTCCCCTTTGAAAGATGATCCATAAAAGATGCAAAGCCAAAGATGCAAAGCCAGTTGTCCCTCTGACTTCCCTGGTGGAACACTCAAACTGGTCTTATAAATACATCTTGTCAATTTCACCTCTGGGCCTTTGCTTATGTCACACCTCTGCCTCGATGACTTCCTTTATTCCTTGCGTCAAGACCCTCTTGCTATCATGGAGCCTCTCCTAGTTTATCCAGGCCCTTGTTTAACATGATCTCATTTGAAATTCTTTAGAACTTTTTGTCTCTGTCAATTACCATATATAGCCTTAAATTACCACTTACATATTTTTAAAATTATACTTGGGCTTTTTCTAATTATAAAAGTAACAAATGCCAAAAGTAAAAACTTGAAGATGTGCCAGGAGCAATGGGAGAAAATTAATTACTGTGACAATCTCACAACCAGAGGATCACCACTGCTAATATTTTGTTGTGTGTGTACATACATATTAACAATAGCATATTGTACCTATGATTTTGTAACCTGCTTCTTTCTATTAGCAAATTTCTCTTGTCAATAGTATTTAAACACAACTGATTTTAAATGTCTCCATAATATTCATCACATAAATGTTCCTTTGTGTAATTATTTGATTTTATATTACTATATATTTACATTATTTTTCTATTATAATGTTAAAGTAGATATATTTGGGGTAATACTCTAACACTTCTTATCTTTTTGGTACAGAGGAGCTAAGAGTATTTGTCTAAAGGTAGACATACCTGGCTCAAAGTCACTTCCTAGCTCTATAGCCCTTAGGCAATGATGTAACTTTTCTAAGCTTACATTTTTTCATCTTTGAGATATTCATCACCTTACTGCCTACATCATAGAATTGTTGCAAGATAACTGCCACGTGGTAAGTTGGTAGTAAGTGTGGGATATTATGATTTTTGTTTTTGCCTCATCTCTCTTCATCTATGACTAGATAATAAATCCCTTAAGGAAAAGGCTTTGTTTCATGGGATCTGTGCTTGTTGTCCTCATGTCTGTCCCACTGTATTGTGCATAAGTGGTGGCTAACAACTGTTTGTTGATAATGACAAGGATGCCCCGATATGCGCTGAATACTTGCTATGTAAGAAGTTACCCTTAGCAGCACTCCCATGCAAATTTGAAACTTTTCTGGAGACCCAAAGACTTTAAACTTTTCTGATCCAAATGCTCATTTTTGTTGCTAATCTTAGTCTTCTAATGTTCCAATTTTCCCCTGTATTCTTTACCTTCTGGTTGTTACCATCCGTGTTGATTGGCCCTCCTCGTTATAGATTATGTTTACATACAAGGGGCTGGGAGGATCTATGCTCCCCTCATGCGATGGTATTTCTGGGGCACTAATGCATGGTGCTGTGAAACACGTCTTTGGCTGAGCTAGCCAGTTCAAAAGCCAGCTTCACAGCGGAATTTCACACATGCAAATGAACCATTGTGATCTTAGTCATGAAAATTCATGGAATAGTGGCTAGTTCAGTGTGGATGACCTGTCAATTTGGCAGCCAATCAGTTGGTTAAACATCCAAATTACTGGCCAGTTACTCAGTCTAAAGCTAGTCTTCCTGCTTGTTACTGGGTTCTATGTAATCCTATTAAAAGCAATGACATTCTCTTTGATTTGTGGCAGCTAATGGTGTAGAAGTACCACACAGGCACGGGACATGTGTCTGGCACAGTTTACATGTGGGCATTGTGAAAATGGACCACTTTTGTTACTGTTGAATTTATTCTTAAAACTCTAAATGTCCTTTGTTGAATAATAGGTGAAGTATCTTAATTTCATGGGTGCCCCTATTTATTATTTTTATCAATTATAAATGGGAGTTCCTCTAAGGATTGAATACTTTTGTTTTGATATGTACTAATTGATTTTGTTGGATCTATAGTCAGCTCCTTGGACTTGCTCGTACCGTCAGGCAGTTGGACAGAAAGCCGTAGAGACTCCTCAGGGTCTGTTAGAACTTGGGATTTGATTGACAGTGACCCATCTACAGTTCAATTTAGACAAAAGGTAGCAGTATTGATAGGCTGGGAAATGCATCTAGAACAGTAATTCCTAGTCACAGACCTCTTTGAGAATATGACGAAAACTCCAGACTTGGACTCCAGAAAAATGTGCCAAAAATCTAGCATGAAGGTTCTGAGAGTTCCCGCATCTGTTGAAGTCCAGGAGTCCAGGGACCCAGGAAACCTATGTTAAAATTCCTGCACTGAACATCAGGGTAGGGAGTGGGAATAAAGAGAGAGAGAGAAACAGAGAAGGAGGCACCAAGATAGAAAAAGATAAAAGAGCCACAGAAGAGAGTAGACTCAGAAGTAGAGAGAGACTGAGAGGCTGAAAGTAGATGTAACTGTAGTTCTTTTAGCAGACCGTAGTGTCCCAAAGCTATGCATAATTAGGTTTGAATAAACACTTTCTTATGTCCAGAATCTTGAGTTCTTATTCTGTCAAATAAAAATCTCCCATATGAAAGACATGACATATGTTTCACCTGAGGAATTTTTGACAGTGTTGAGAAACATACAGGAATAAGCATTTCATTTTAAAGGCAAGCATGAAGATTTTTAAAAGAACAGTATAAGTGAAAGGGTCAGTTGGCTTGTAAATGCAAAAGCTCTTGTGTTTACTGAAGGCCATTGATAGAAAAATTGTAGTAAAAATACTGATTGGGAAGCATCGGTCACACTTTTTTTCAGAGTTTTTAATATATAGTATATTGTATTTTCTTTTCACAACAACCCTTTTAGGCAGGGCAAAAACTGCTATATGTGTTTCAAACATGAAGAAATTGAGACACGTGTATGGAGACTTGTCTGGAATGATGAATACTCCATAAAAAAGTGAATTCTGGAAACCAGATTTCCCAGCTCTGATTCTCAGGTGAATCCATATATCCCTGTTAGATATTAACACCCACATAGCCAGTGCATATTACAAATATAGTGTCCTCTTGTTTCTTAAAATGAAATAAAATTGATGAATTGAAACATATGAATTAAAAATAGTGTTCTTGATATGGGACAAAATAACAGGTTCAGAACTTTAGAATGTAGGAGACCCTAGACATGAATAATCTCACCTACTCATGTTAAGGACAAGGACCTGACCCAGAGGGCTTGAGATTTGAACAAGGACCTGGTGACTGGAAATATGCAGAAGAGACACTAACAGTATAATGAAATAAGGACTTGCTCTCAACTCTGCTTTTTTTCCTGCCCCCACCCAGGGGAGGAGCAGGATTTAAAAGCATCTATTCTGTGTTTTATATAATTTAGATGGAATGATTTGATAATTTTGAAAAATCAGGTGTGAATCAAATCCAGTTCTCTTCTCAGACTATACCTTGGAACTTGAAAATGCTGAACAGTGTTTCTCAGAAGTTGTCTCTATAGGATAATGTAAAATTCTTTACATTCTGTTGACCTGGGAAGTTTTACGTGGCTAAGAAAATACAGTAGAATAATTGCTCTCCTTCTCAGACTATAGTAGAGATTCCTAGGTTAAGATAGGTAATTCATGTTTCGAGGATGAATATAGTCATATATATCCACACATGCCCATATTCAATTATACATGATTGTGATATATATCTATATCTATATATTGATATATATATATGTTGATATATATATATGTTGATATATAATCATGAGCATTTATAAAAGCATTAGGCCTGCAGGATATTTAAACACTCTTCATTTGTAACTTGCTTTTTCTGGGGGAATTATTTAGCTATACAAGATATCACCATATTCCTTTTTTTTTAATATAATAAACATGTCTAGTCAAAGAAGGCATTAATGAAGCAATTCCCCAAATAAAACAGCCCATGATATCTGAGTTGCAGCAGAGAGAGAGTGTGGTCTTTGTAGTTTAATCAAGATCACAAGACTTGTTTTGAGCGTCTGTCATCTTTAATTTTACGGCACTTCATTTCAGAGTAGGACTGCCAGGGTCACATGCAATTAAAACACAGGCAAGATTTGTCTTGTGAAATCTTAACATAAAAAGTAATGTGTTACTCCATTTTAACTTTTCTACTGAACTCTGTGAACTCACTAATTACTTTTCCCCCCTCTTGTCACCTTTTTGATATGACATGTATTTTATAGAGGAGATAGAAATTTGGATTTTTTAATATCATGCATATGATTGAGGATAACAAAATTGAACCAGAGAAAAAAGGAACGCGTTTTTCAGAAATACATTTTTTAGTAATATCTGAGTACTCCAGCTTCAATTACAAAGAACCTCATAGATCAAATTCTAGGAAATAACTGTTAATCTGCTTAACTAGGGCAGGTAGAAGTGTAATAACAGACCAGAGATTTTACAGAGGCCAGGATCGTGAACCAGAGTTTATTCTCTGGGGTGCGGGCGATAGTGCTTTTATGTGATTGGCTGAGAAAAGCATTAAAAGCCAGCGCCTACGTGGAGATTTGGAGCACAAGGAGGGTTGTTGCATCATAGTGATCAGTAAATTGCATAGACCCTTATTAACCTTATTGATAAGGAGCTTAGGGAAGACCGAGTCAGGACGCAATATATTCTTCTTTTTGTTCTCTTGTCTGTCTCCGTTTGCAATCCCAGCTGCTTTGTATGGAGAGCTTTTATGCAGCACCTCAAAATTCAATGTGAGTAGCTGCGCCTTTAAGTTAGAGCCAGGGAATGGAGTGGGAGCCAGCCCATGCACAGGGGGCTCAGGGCCTATTTAACTGGTGCTGGGGACACCTGGAGAATGTTTGAAAATTTTGTGCTTAAAGAATCTTTTATATTACTCCTCTTTCAATGCAGCTGGGGTCTGTAGGGATCAGGGGATTATTTTTGATACCTGTCGAAAAGAGTTATGTCTACACTGATTTTCCATCCCTCACTACTAATTAACCTTATTGTATACAGGAAACAGTGTATTTAATACCTGCATTCTTTCTGTAATGCCAAGTAAAATGAAATCCAGTGTGAAATCTAGTTAGCGTTTGCCTTTTTGAAGTCATTTTTAAGTTTCCAGTTTTAGTGACTGTGACCTCAGAACTGATAGCTAGAAAAATAGTGAGCTCAAACCAATTTTGGTTTCAATTGTATTCCTCACTCCCTCCAACTTAAAAGCTGCCTTTCACCTGGTCTGGTGAGGAGAATGGAGGAATGGAACATCTCGAGCTGGACCACGTTTCTCTGGAGTCTTCCATGTTGGCCTCTGCCTGTGGTTGTGAGGTTTCCCTTTATGTCCCATAGGCTGGCCCCTACTCCATTAACCTGGTTTCTTTCCTTGGCAGTTGAACACCTGTGTCCCGTTCTTTTCAATCTGGGAGGCTGAAATTTGACAGAAACATCATGGCAAAGTTGTGCAGCAGCGATGCAAGTAGATGCTGACTAAAAGGGAGGAATCTGAGCCCAGGATAAAATGTTCAAGAAAATCCCATTGGTGGAATGTTTGTGAGAGAAAAAAAAAAGGTAGGGTCTAGCAAGAAAGAGCAGAAATTAAACTGTGTAAAATGTCACCAAATGATGTGGAAAAATCCACATGTCTTCAAGTATGCTGCACAATATGGACTTAGAACACATTTTGCGAGTGATGTGAGAATGGTTAGCACAATGGTTACATTTCTGCTCTTAAAATTCCAGTGTGTGTGCGCATGTGTGTGTGCACGTGTGTCAAGTAAACTTGTTAGCTAAAATGGTGCCAGAGGAAAGTGAGGATTTTTAGGCCACTGCCTTGTATTTTCCAGATTTCTTGGCTTTTGAGATTTTCATATGTTGGTCGGAATGCCTATGCCCTGTAGCATATGTCTGACATGTAAACCACACATTGATAAGTGCAGGGAAGGGGGGTAGAAGATGCTGCTGGGTGTCACAGATGCCTGAGACCCCCTCCTCCTCCCAGCTGACTAGAAGCAGGACATCAACATTTGCTGTCAGCCTTGCATGAGTTAGATTGGTGAATCTTAACATCTCTCCACTGCGTCTGTGATGTAGTCAGCATTTCTTGGGGATCTGCACCTCAAGAGAGGTAGCTGAAGGAATGTCTGTTTGATGGCCCTTGTGTAGGTGGGACTAAGAGTCAACACAAATACCACTGATTTGGCTGCACATAATATGCTACATTTAACTTGATAGGAAACCTGACGGTGGATCATATTTAATGTTGCTAGTGTTCTGGGTGTTTGTCTCGGTTCACTGGTACACCAAGTGTGTACAGAGCCCCAAGCACGGGCTTGGTGTTGGCACTCTTACTCACTGCTTTCTTAGCACTCTCCTTATTGAATGAGAAGTATTCTATAGAATCCTGCTGATGGCCTAAGACTTTTGTGGACCCTGCATGCTTTGCTTCAAGCATAAAATAGCAAAACTCAGTTGTATAAGTCTATAAGGGGTGTGTGTGTGTGTGTGTGTGTGTGTGTGTGTGTGTGTGTGTATCTTCCTTCAAGTCTCTTACCAAGACAGCTATACATTTTCATTTGGAAACACTACTACAGAAAATTGTCATCTTTTTGTACAAAATGTTCATTGTATTCACATCATTTGAATGATTCAGGATCACTCTCTGGCAGCATGAGACATGGCATGTCTTGATGCCTGCCTCTTTTTCAATTATATTTGAGAGGAAGGCTGCTGGGACCCACTTTTTTCATGTTTCACAGGACCCCTAAAGGGTCAGATTTAAGTTCAATACAATATGAGATAGTAAGATATGATAGATGTTAACAGGACACTGACAAATATGATCCAACACAGCATAATACAACATAACGTGCGGTCGAAGCTACCCCTACAGGTACCTGTAAAGATGGTTAAAGAGGCTTCTCTTCTGTCCTCTCCATAATGCAGTAAAAAAATTAGTACAATGTCTGCAAAACATGTAGGCAAACAAAATGCTACACAAATATTAAAATTATAGAAATAACATGAATGAGATTAGCCGTCTACTCATAAGAACAGAGTTACTCTGTATTTCTTTGAAAAAATTGTATAATATCCCTCTTGTTCTTTTAAGAAAATTCATATGAAAGTGAAACTTTCATCAGGTGTTTTAACAGGAGAATGACCAGGCACCCTCACAAGTAGTAGAAATATCTGGGGATGTTTATGCACTTACATTTCTTTCAGTGTCTTTTCCTAATTAAGTGATCATATGGTACAGTGGCCATATTACTTAGATTCAAATATTGACCTGGCACATACTACTTACATGAACTTGGTAATTTCATTGTTTTTTTCTTCTCAATTTCCTCAAATATAAATCAGGGATAATTATAGTGTCTCCCTCTGTAGAGTCATCAAGATTAAATAAAACAATATATATCAATTGCAGTTCATGGCATATAACAAGTGCTCTATACATGTTAGCTAATCAAAATTAGTCTTCCCATGACTCATTTCTTGATGGTCCTCTGGGTGGCCAGAGGAGCAATATTGGCTCAAGAAAAAGGAGGGAGAGGTCAGAGCCAGGTATGACAGAAGTGACCCTATGATTATCTGGGGATGATGCTGGTAGCATGCACACTCATTGACTTGGGCATGACTTGGCCAAAATAGCTTAAGATGGTTACTGTCAAATGGCAAACCACTGCCAGAATCTAGAATTAACCTCCATTGCAACCCAGCAAGTAAGCCAGAAACAGACCTGGTATGGGAGTTCTGCATAACAACAGATGGTCTTTGCACTTAGCAGTCATAATGAAGAGATGGCAGGTAAAACCCTGAAGAAGTTTAATAGCATGATGCACCATAATATCAATTTCTCTATTGGCTGCTGCTCTCTGAATTGAGACTTGCATTAACAGTCCTATAGCAATAATCTTCTGTCTGGAAATGGTGCCTATAATTTCTTCCTGCTTCAAATTCCACTCCATAATGTTGCCATGAGAATCTTTACAGCTTTGATAAAGTTACCTCCCCGCTAAAAAAAGACCTTCAGGGTCTCAAAATTGAATAGAGACTTAGGATAACACATCTTAGTATGGCATTCAGAATTTTTCTTTGAGTCAGGTCCCACCCTTCCTTCTCATTGTTTTCAGAACATAAAGTTATTAATAAACTGGAAATCCATCATCCACATCTTTTAGGGATAACTTGGAATTTCATGGTGTATTACCCATTTTAATTTCTTTCATATGATTCCATTACATAGCTGGAAAGGCAAAATAAGACAAGTAGAAAACAGAGACCCAGCTAGAGTAAATAATTTGCTCAGGGTCGACACAGCAAGTTCTCCTAAGTGCAAAGTGTGCAGGTTTTCTGCTCTTTCCCATTGCTGTGGCTCATTCGCTCATCCCCACAATCTGCTCCATGTGCGACCACTTTCTGGGGAGCAAGCTTTGTGACACTAAGGTCCTTGGGCTGAGTCCGCTGAGCTGTGTTTTATTTGGTGCCCTTAAAAATCAGATTTCACATAAGATCCTGAATTTCTGGCTTTTCACGAAAGAGCTGAAGGTCTGGCAACATTGTGCCCACATTCCCACATAAGCAACATCAGCTCCAGCTGAGTAGAAGCTGACCCTTTTGGCCAGGCGTTAAGCTTGACTTTTCCACAGCTGCTACCGCTTCATACGCTTACTGCCTGTTCCTCTTGACTCATTTCTATCACTGCCTGGCCCCACTAGGCATCTGAATTTGCAACCCTTGGTTTAAAGAAAGAGAAAAGGAGCTATCTATGTCCTAAAGATAAGATCAAACAGTGTTGAAAATATAAAATGTGATTGTTGTATTTCCAGAAAGTCTTCATTTTTTGGTATTAAGATGTAAGTTTCCTGGGAGAGAGTTGATGTTGTTTTGGTTCGATTTCTCATTTTTGACAACAGAGCAATTTGACCCAGAACCCTTAGCAACAGTCCTTTTTGGCTGAAAATCTTTGCAGGGCCTTTTAATTAGGAATTGACAGGGTGATTAACTTATAATTCACAAAAATAAATGTGGAAAAGAGAAGTACAGGTCAATTTCTAGCTGTGTTAAACTGTAAGGACAGCACCATTGGCAAGTGACTGCTTCCTTTTAACAGCTTTTAAAATTTTACTTAATTGGATCCTTTGTTTTCTAATTGGATAGGGAGAACCATCATATGGCTTTCAATTACTAGCTGTGGCACGGTGATCCTGTCATATGGCACATGCTAAGAAAGTCAGACTGTCAACATGTAAGATGAAATATATACCATCTCCAAGAAGCTTTCTGTGTCAATAAGAAGGAGAGGAAACCTCCGATATCCTGGGTAGGTAAAGGCATGCTGAAACGGGACATAATAACTAGCTTGATTTTCTAGGGACTTGTGTTTCCATTCTACAGACTAAGTTATAATTTCTTAAAATGTTTCATCATCATAATTAGAACTGACCCTAAGAATATAAGATTATAATTTTATTCCACACACAAACACATACATGAGAAAATGCTAGTCTCCTCAAACTAATTTTTCTCCTGCCCATTGGTGAGTTTAGACATTCTCTAAGAAACGAAGTTCCTCTATAGCTTTCTGGCTTTACAACCTCTATGGGATCCCTTTTGCCTACAGGATAAAATCTGAATATGTTATCATGGCCTATATCTGATCCCAACATCTTTCTCTAGCTTCATATTCCAAAATTGCTAGGCATGCACTTCACCCTCTATTCACTGAACTTCTCATTTTTCCTTGGAGATGTCAGGTCTTTCATGACTCTGTTCATGCCATTCCTGCTTCCTGGTGTGTCTTCTGCATTTTTCTTTGGTAAATCTTATTCATTGGTCAAGATTAGATTGAAAAGCTTACCTTCCCGATGAAGCCTCATCTGACTTTGTAACAGAATCAGAGAGTTACTGTCTGTAACTGAGTCTTCTGGTATTTGTCAACCACTGAGCATTGTTAATATGTCTGGAATAGCTTCTGTTCTGTTTGCCCATTCATTCAACAATACATTATGAGCGTCTTTAAATATAGGTGCTGAATCCTGGGTCTACACGCTTACCAAGACGGCTAAGGCACCTCATCTTGTATTGAACTGTAATTGTTAGGGATAGTCTCCCTCACTGGACTGAAACTACCCAGGGTAGAAATATTGGTCTTATTTAATATTTGTGTCACCAGTGCCTAGAATTTTGCCTGGTTCAAACTAGGAGATAAGGAAACGCTCACTGGTGTTTCATGACTTTTTGCTGGAGAATATTGACCAGTTATATGAAATCTAACCTTTTAGTCAACCTAGTATACTTATAATCTCAATTTTTAAACATGGAAGACTTGATATGGCCATTGTCACTGTATTTGAGATGTTATGGAATCTAATAACCTTTTGGTGTAACCCTTTTTATGCCTGTAGTGTGTTAAGTCAGATCCCGTGATGGGCACTTTGGCTCAGCACCTTGGAATGGCCTTTTCCCAGAGAGGAAACACATTCTCTGATTAAATGCCCTTAGCAGGCAGGGACAGGACACAGCTGGGGTTTGAATCAGGCTAAATCCCATCAGATTGGAAATCAAGAAGCTGGTGCTTTTGAAGATTATAAATCTGGAAAGCAGCAGAGACAAGGGGCTGTGAGTCCCTGCCCAAAGCAGGTAGTGCCACTTCTCTTTGGCTTTCATTGCTGGTTCTCTCTGGCTGATGCTTCCAGAATAACTTTAAAGATGGACCCGTGTGAAGGGATAAGATTTTAATGCTAGAACGACTGAATCTACTCTCCCCCAACGCTTCAAAAAGGGAAGTAATCAAAGTCTTGGGAAAGACCTAATTGAGAATACGGAATGGCATGGAAATGAGAATGACTTGAAATAGAGCGCCAGAAACTCGTTTCATGTCTCCATGTTTTTCTGAAAGGCATAATTGCAGTTTTACATATAAGAATCGCTTAAAGCTCGCAAGTCTGCCAGCGCGCTGTTACTGGTGACTTTAGATCATGGGGGTCTGTTTCATGTGACTTTTTTCGGCTTTTCCTGTGTGTATACGTCATACTGGATGAAACTGCACTTCAGCACATATTGTGGCTTCTCTGTTGTTGGCTACAAGCCCACTTACTGGCGCCATTGCTAAAATGAAGACATTCAAGAGGGACAAGGGAGTCCTCCGCTTCCTCAGGCAGCTCCATGGATGTTGGAGCTGCCTGCACATCTGGCTGTCAAACAGCTTATGCCGCGGAGCTCATTATTGCTCTAAGTGTTTGCTCTGGATCTGTGCTTCACGCGTTTTATTTACATGCTTTATTTTTCATTTTATGAACAAATCGATAACTAGACTTACTCTTTATCACACTGGATTAGTTTTATTTATTCCCTTTGAATTTGATTAAAAAGCTGTCAAACGTAAGTCTACATTTTTATCAGCAGAATACTTTCATAAAACCGGTATGAGATGTGTTCAACTAGAACATACTTTTCAAAATAAAACAATGTTTGATATATTCTAGACAGTTACCCTTTTGTTTATCCATGACAACTGAAACTAACCATCAAATGGATAAAGCAATCTAAGTCTAGTCAAGTAATCTTTAGGGCATATGAAAAAAAAAGGCCTTTAAAAAAAGTTATTTTTCTAGATGGATTTAATGTAATTCACCAATAAAGCATCCTCAGAAGCATAATAAAAATTCTACATAAAATGACATAGCCAGGGAAAAGGAAGATATACAGTTTGATGAAGATTCAAAATGGATGTTAGCATTAAAAATGAGCAGTCAGGCAATTCCTGTGTAATATAAAGATCAAAATTGCAGGACACTAATTTTGCTTCTAATTTATAAGATAGTGAGTTTATGGGACTACAAATAGTATTTATAAAAAAAATTCAATGGCAAATGCTTTGAACTGTCATTTTTTCTTGAGAAAAATTGCCATTCAACATGTTATATTTATAAATTTCACTGTATAGCATTGAAAATAGCTGGACTATATTTATATATACAGAAATATTCTGAAAAGATGAAATATATCTGTTTTGGTTGTGAACCAGATCTCCTTCATTCTATTTACAAATTAATAGCTTCTGCCTTCCTACCTCTTTGTGTTCTATCCGTGTCCAAGTAACAGTATGGAGTCATGCCTAAGGCAGCCTGGATCTTGGGAAAGCACATGTGTGCACATGCACCCCTACTCCCAACCACACTCACTCACTCATATCTCCACATACACAACCGCACACCCGATTTCCCTGGAGCAGCATTAAGGCCATTTTTTGAATATGTGCTGTTCTTTGCATATTATTTAATAGCATGAGGCATGCATGATGTGTTCCTAGAAGTGCTAGAAGGAATAGCACCAAAGGGGTTAATGTAGAACACATATAGCAAATATTGTCAATTATTTTATTCAAATGTTTGGAACTTAAACACAAAATCATCATTAAGTTTTCACAAAATGAGGCATCTGTCGCTTGAAAGGCAAAAAATATTTCAGAAATATGTTTACAGAAATGTAAAAATATTAGGCATCAAGACAGATGTGAACGTATTCAGTAGCTTGTCTTGTCTGTCAGTCTTCCTCCGAGCTGAAGATCTTACTGTACTCGCTCAGCATGAGCTCAGCTATCTGGTTCTGGTAGACCATGTGGATCGCCATGTTTCCTGTTTCATTTTCAGCTCGCAGGAGGGTGGGTCCAAATACAATCCCTAAGCTTTGTGTGGACATGAGGTTCTTGGAGGCTTTGGCCACTATCCTGTGTAGAGAGAGAGAAAAAAGTAATTCCACTGGAGTTTGAAGTGAAGTTGTGGTTACTTTGGAGTGATTAAAAAAGGTTTTTCATTCAGGAAAAGTAACTGCATTACAACATTATTTAATCTTCTACCCTACATACTTTACTATATGGAAGTAGAACCTATGAGTTTTGGGGAAAGGATACATTGCCTTGTCCAACTGTTTACCCCATTATACCTGAGCATTGTGAATACTCAACAAATATTTGTGAAATGAATGAGTAAGTATATTAAACAGTAAAAATGACTGTGAAGTTAACAAGATGCAGCCTTTAAAATGCTTAGAGACAATTGAGGAAACAGGTGAGAGGCATGCAAAAAAAAAAATATTAGAACTCAAACAAAATAACCAGAACAATGTCTGTACAATTAGTAATTGAAGGTAGGCTTTTAAAAATTAAGTTTTTTGTGATTAGTGGTGAGTAAAGTATTCCTGGCAAATGCTAATTGGAATGTGTTTTGTAGAGGAGATAGGTTCTGAGACAGTTTGGTATATGGCAAAATTCTAAGTGTCTCCATTCATTTGGACAGCCAATTTAGCTTACTGCCACAATAAAATGCAGAATCCTGTAGCATTTGCACAGGAAAAGAGCCCCATTGGAATCAAATATGTATTTGCTTGTGTGAGGATCCTATGGAGAGCTGGAATACCAATGAAACACTAGGATTTGGTTTTATTAATGGTAATGACTTGCCTGTTCCAACACAGGACTCCTAAAAAGAAAATAAAGCCCCATCCTAGAAACTGATAATTAAAAAAGTAATGCTATTCTGACGGCTGAAGCCTACTTGATTTTATATTAAAATTCAGAAGAGTGGGGTTTTAGTGATAAGGAAATAAGGACAGCATATGGAAAGACAGGGTGCTAAGAAATATCAAACTCTTCATTCTATCAGACATCCCAACCCAAGGGAAATAAGAGTGTGGAAAATAAAGCAAGGCAAAGGAACACTTTTTTACCAGACAGTGGGGTCTCTGGCTTCAGAGCTCAGTGTGGAACATTGTTGAGTTGGTTGGACTTTAGAGGCCTCTCTTTGTTTGGCCTAAGTGGGCCTACATATCTCTGAATCACAGGAGGCAGAAAGACTGGTATTATAGTAGTCCCCCCTTATCTTCGGGGGATATGCTTCAGGAACCCCACCCCCCAGCGAGTGGATGCCTGAAACCTTAGATAGCACCGAACCGGATTGCCATCTATTGGAACATGTTTCTCTTCCATCCACAGATGTAATGCCATTTCCATCTTAACTTAGCACTCATCATGCACTGTGGCCATAACTTTTGCAGTCTGAGGTGCAACAGCAAGCCTAGCACACGTTTATTTTTCCTTCTTGACAATTTCACAGATGGAAGATTCATTCTTACCATAAATCACAGCAACCTCAGCATACAATTTTTATTCTTTCCTTATTAAGTCGAGACCTTCCACCTTTCCACTGAAAGGAAGCATGTTACGGCTTCTCTTTGGCATATGTGAATTGCCAGCATCACTACTCGTGCGCTTTGGGGGCCATTGTGAAGTAAAATAAGGAATCCTCGAACACAAGCACTGTGATGCCACAATATTGAGCTGATAACTGGGAGGGCTACCCTATGAATGATGGCACCAGGGCAGACAGCTTGGAGACTCTGGACAAACGGAGGAGTTACATCCCAGGTGGGAGAACTCATCATGCTACTCAGAATGCTATGCCTCTTATTAATTGCATATTTCTGGAATTTTCCATTTCATACTTTCAGACTGTGGTTGACTTTGGATGACTGAGACCATGGAAAGTGAAACCATAGATAAGGGGGACTGTTGCATTTTTTTTTCCCTTCACAAACCTGAATCTCTGAAGAACCACTTCTGTGACCAAGAGGCCATGCTGTCCATCTCTTGAAAGAGATTGAGCAGGGCCAACGCCATGCGTGTACTGCCTGGTACCTGCCCACCACCAAGCAAGCTCATGGCACATACTGTGGCCAGCAAAGCATATTTGACCTGACCAATGTTAATAATAATCAACTATTGTTCTAAGCAATTTTATTGTCTCATTTCTTCATCATAACAATCCCATGAAGTAGCTTCTACTATTAAGCTTGTTCAACACATGAGAACACTGAGAAGACTGAGTGATGTGACAGCCAGTGTTACACAAACTGACATTCAAGCCCAGGCAGTCTGGGTCCAGTACCTGTGGAAGCGTCACTGTCAGAGTCTGTAATGACTCCTGGCCCTAGTAACCGGGCCAACTTTTCACTCTGCCACCTTCCACATGACTATACGATCCATCATAAGAAGGTCCGAATTTTCGTTTTTCACTCTTAGAATTGTAATTGACAGCCTGGTGATAGTACATGTCTTGTGGGTAAAATGACTCAAATTTAGACTGAATATTCAGGATATTCTGCTTCCCATTTTCCCTTTTCTTCTGCTTTAAACAGAGAGCATTTGTACCTGTGAGCACTGTTGGCATGGCTACATTTCTGGAAGGGATTCTCATATTTTTAGAGTGTGAGTTATCTGAGACTTCAAATTTAAAGTTTCTTTTGGAATATAAGAAGCTATGCCACTTTGCTATTGCATTTGCCAAAATCCTATTGAGTGAATTAAGCATCCTCCTCTCTGTAGAGGGCAAGTGGAATGGACCTTTGCTTCTCTTTAACATGCCCATCTACCTCAGTTTAACATCTCTCCTGAGCATCTCCCAGATATGCATATTATAAAAGCCATAAGTAAGATTCACAATACAGGCAATGCAGGTTTTTCCCTTTTGGTTTTAAATTAACACCTTTTTATGATACTAACTGCTTCATTAATTCCACCACACACATACATTTTAGAGGCAAATATGGAGATAGATAACAGAAATAATCAATTGAGCACTTATTAGGTAAAAGTTGTTTTAATAACTTTACCTATTGGTAGCAAATGTCTAAATTGATAAGATTTATCTAGCAGAGAAGAGGGCTCAGAGGTCATGGGCCATGGAGAAGGTAGAAGCAAAAGCAAGACTATTGAAGGTACAAAGGTGAATGGGGCATCTTGGCCAACAGGGTAGTAGAAGAACATTAGGACTTGGAGTCCAGGAAATCTGAAAGGGCAAAAGGATAATGTAAACGTTGACAGGATCAAAGATACAGTTACCTATTTAATTTTAGTTGGTGCAGAGACAGGGAGATTAAGGTATCTGTGAGCCAAAACTGAGACCCACAAAGGTGAGGCTAAAAATCAAGGGATATGCAAGAGCTCATTAGTGGAGGGACAGTCTGAGTTTATGGAAGTGGAAGCTGCAAAGGGGTCTATAGCTTTGGAGGAGCTTGCGTGGGTGGAGGGGTAACTCGGCTCTCAAGGGGGACTCAGGCCTTGAAGGGAGAGTAAGAAAACTGAAATAGGGATAGACTATTTACTATTTCTGTAGCATTCTTTATATTTTTGCTGCTCAGCAAAAGATCTGGTCTTAGAAACCAGAGTGGGGCCAAATGTGGGGGAGGGAACCAAGGAAGTTTGAAAGGGGAAAGAGATTATGTAAAAGTAGAGGATTGAAGATGCAGTTATACAAGAAAGAGTTGGAGGCTAGAGTTGCATGTCCGAGTGCCTCCTTGGGGAAAGGCATGTGCCTGCATGGCTGAGTGTCCCTTGGGAGAAGGCTTCTCTAAGCCACTGGGCCATCATGGGGGACTCCTGTAATGAATTTCTGCGAATGTATATTACCTAAATTTCCTGTGAAAAAATGTTCATTTTGTGCTTTTATGCATGTGTAAATATAAAATATTCATTCTGCCTCAAACCTGTATCCTTTATGTGCATTTCCCTGCACATTTTCCATTTGCTTTTAATAAAACTTTAACTTACACATGTTTTAAATAATCTCGTTTAAGTAAATTTAAAAGATAATGCATAGTTTTGTATTCCTGTTATGTTTGCATTATTGCAGGTTAAATTTTTCAGCAGCTTGAGATTTTTTTCCTGAGTTAGGAAGATCAAGTTACTTGTAGTGACTTTTAAAAAAATTAAGAGTCATTAAGAAAAAAGGTTAGATATAGTATTATATAGAACATAGGCTATCTTGCTTATTCACTATCTCAAATATGTATGTATGTGTAAATATATGTAATCTATATATATATACAATTTATATGTATATAAATATATGCATACAATTTATATGTATATAAATATATACATACAATTTATATGTATATAAATATATACATACAATTTATATGTATATAAATATATACATACAATTTATATGTATATAAATATATACATACAATTTATATGTATATAAATATATACATACAATTTATATGTATATAAATATGTACATACACATGTATATATATTTATATATGTACATACACGTACATATATATATGCAATTTATTTGCTAAATATCAACCAAATAGTAGTTCATGTGTTAAGAAATCATTGTCTTTAGGTTAGAAAAGATGAAGGTAAAGATCAATTTGGGGTAAAAGTCACCAAATACTGAACTATATAATTCATGTTAACTGACTAATACATTTTCATATTAAAATTTATGTGGGGATAGACATTTTCAGCAAAGAAGGCCCCTGAACTGGGGATGTCTGGGAAAATGTATTAATGCTGTTATAAATGTCATGATTCAAATGGAAGCTTACGTATTCCCTACCATGCTGGACTCCTAAATAGTTAAGTGGTTGATTTAGGATCACAGAGAGAATCAACCACAATTTCAAATATATAGTTAGAATACTATCCTGCAAAATTATATTATTATATATCTCTCTTTTTATATCTAATTATTACATCTCTTTTTATTTTTTTTTAACCTCACATCAAGAGAAACCATAATTTTCACTCTTATTGTGGGGGAACAGCTAGGGATTATTTCTGAAGGTTTCAATTAGTAAAACATATGTAGAAAAGAAGCATAGGCTGCTGGAAGAAATAAAAACCTTACATGGAATCATATAATTCAATTTAGTGTCTTAGATGGAAAACTCTCAAAAACAGGTATACTTCAAGTAGCTTGAGCTTTAGTTGAGTTGTATTGTTGGTGGGGTGGATCTGATCCAGAAACCATATACATTTTTACCATGGCTTTGGCAATACCTTTCAATAAAGTTGGTTCTGTAAAACACCATTTCTCTGATATGCTTCACGAAAATGGCATTCCAACATAAAAGTTTTGGAGAAAATTGAGTGCCACTTTTTCTTCTTGGATATTCACAATGCACAAAAGTATAAAGTCTCTGAAAAGTCCTGCAGAAAAAAAAAATCCTTGCCCATCTTTGTGTCTTCCCTAAATTACTTGAATCTTGTACATAGATTCTCTTTTCTGAGTAACACTGAAGAGTGTATATGAAGAAATGCTGCTCTCGTGTGTTTTGCTAAGGATCTACCATATATAAGTCTGAAAATGTTAGGAATTTTATCCTCCTATGCCACCCTGGCTTCACAGTTCTGTAGCAGCTAACTCAGAAAGAAGTCAGATTCTGGTCATTCTGGCTAGTTCCACCCCTCTGGTAGGACTTAGGTTTCATTAGGTCCTTAAACTCCATGACTGTGTTGTAAATTTTGAGCTACCATTTGACCTGTTTTTAGCAAAGAAATGAAAGAAACTCCCCTTTTATGATAAAACAAAGGCCAAAACGCAAAAGAAATAATCTGAATGAGAAAGGTAAAGGAAAGACATGGTTGGGACATTAACATGATAGTAGTGGGCAGGAAGGCCCAAAAATATTTAGACCTTATATCAGTATTTGGGAATTCCTCTTGATGTATGTTGACTCATCATTAATTTACTCCCAAGAAATCATAGCAAAGATACCTGATTCTAAGCAACATGAAGAGCTCAAAGTTTAGTGCCTAACTTAAGAATGCTTAACTAACAGAAAAAAAAGGCCCCAAACTGCAATTCTTGAGAAAGGCTATTTATTTATACTGCTTAGTTTTAAATAGCCTGACAAAAATATGATTTTATGAATTTGTTCATGAAATAGCACTTCGTATGTATTCCTACTAAAAGCATTTCTTATACCACTAAGTAAAATTCAAGTTTATAAAATCTTAAAATGAGTAAGAATTCATTTTTCTAGAGAGCTGAAAAGTGATATACAGTTTACAGCATAAAAGAAAGGAAATGTGAGTGCTACCTTTTGTCAGGCCCAAGTGGGAAGAATAGTGATCCATCAATTTAAGTTTATTTTAGAAACAATTTATAATCCAGTGCTACAGATGTTGGACCCCCGGAAAAGAAATCCTCTCAAAAAAGCCTTATGCTGGGTAAGTTTTTCCCAAAATGAGCTGAATTGCTAATTCAAAGAAATTTCTTAGTCGCGTGAAATCACAGCCAAATGACTCGAACTGAAAGAAAACTTTAATATACAACTAAAAATTAATGCTGAATTAAGAAGACCAAAGCCTGTAATAATAGTTCAGCTCCAAACAGATTTAAGGATGTGAACTTTCTTTTAAGTTTGTGCTTTGCAGTTACTATAGTGACTTGCAAAGTGTGTTGAAAGCCACATGATTGCCTGGAGGACAACTCTCAAGTTATGAAGGTGTATTAGAAATGTTCCCCTCTCTATCTCTGGAATGCCATGGTTTTCCAACACACATAACTTTAGAATAGTTTTACAAAATAAGGAGAGTGTGGTGGTAAATGTATTCCTGCCATCAGGTCACACCTGGCTTGCAAAATATAGCTCAGCCACTGCATGTGAAATGTTAATTGTGACTTTGACCACTTAACTAAAGAGAGGCTGTTAAAAATAGAATAAATTTTCAATATGCTCAACTTATGTTTCCTATGTGCTATAACTATTTTGGGGGGGGATCCATGCTAACCATATGCTTGCCTACCCTCAATTTGCACAAACTATACTGCTATCTACACTGGCCTTTTTATAAGATTGAGGACTTAGCAGAAATTCCACCTTCTTTAAAGTTATAGTTGTGTGCCAGAAACATTCTCAAGTATTGGAAAAGCAGGAGAGCATTCACAAGTATTGTTGCATTTAATATTTGTGTGTTTCAAGGTAGTCATTCAAAGATAAGTCAGCCATTTTTTATATGCCAGTTTACATATCTGTTGGCTGAAATGAAAAGTCTTCAATTTTATATCTAAACATGTAATTCTTATTTTCCAAAATAACTATCATCCTCAATAGGAATTATTGCTATATTCTGACATTTTTGCTTTTAAATAAAAGCAAAAAATTAGCTTTGAAGTTATGCGTATATAATTCTGGAGTACATTATAGCAAAGGAGCGTTATATGGCAGTTGAGTATTGATAGCTAACATGGCCAGATTCTTTGCATTTATTGAACCTCTTTGCATGAATTTCAATGCAGAAGATTGAAACCTTTTCAATTATTCAGTTGTTTCATATTTTATTGATTGGGCGTTATAGTGATATTCTAAAGTATCTCTAAAGCAATATTTAGAATATTTAATAAAATGTGAGAACTAAAAAGTGAAAAAATGAATGGTCCACAGGCTTCAATTAATAATTGATTTCTAATTGGAATATGTGTTCTGTAAGGTGATAACAAACACAGATAAAAATATCAGAACCAAAACTCTGACATAGTAGATAATACCAAAAAGAAACATTTACAGTAGTTACTGTTTGTTACTATTAATACCTTCTATGTGCTAATCACTGTGCTTCAAATATATCACAAATTTTAAAGGCAGATTTTAAAATCAGCTTTAATTTCTTTTTTTTTTTTTTGATGATAAATGCATTCTATTAGTGAAAATTTGAAAACTTTAGAAGAGTATAATAAACACTGGTAACTCGATGTACCCATTTATTAGTTCATTAAAAATCTATTGTGTACTTACTATGTGTTTGACACTATTCCGGATATTAGGGATACTGCAATGAGTAAAATAGACAAAATCCCAGCTCAGAAGAAGCTTACAAACTAGTGGGGAAAACAGACAACAAACCGTACACAAAGCAATATAAAATGTGACTTCAGGCTCTGAAGTACTTCAAGAAAAGCTAAGAAAAAGAGAAGTAATGGTTCTTCCACCGACCCTAGGGAGCTTTAAAAAAAAAAACCCTGATGGCCTTGAATCCATTCCCAGAGATTCTCTTTTATTTAATATTGGGCAAGGCCAGGCTGCCTTCATTTTTGAATGACCCCCAGGTAATACTAATGAGCAGAGAGTGGTAAGAAGTGCTACGTGTATTAGATGGAGTGCTCAGGGACGCCCTCTCTAAGGAAGGGAGATTTGAGCAGAGCCCTGTCGAGGTGCACATATCAGGGGAACGAGTGTTCCGGGCAGGGAATGGTAGGTACAATACCCTGGTGGTGAGGAATGCCAGCATAGAGCAGAGAATGCTCTCTGGCTGGAGGCCAGGGAGCAAAGCGAAAGAGGTAGGAAATGCTGTGGAGGGACTTATTTCTAAAGGTGATGGAAATCATTTCTTGAGTTCAAGGAGAATGACACTGTTAGCATTTAGAGATGATAGAAATGTTTATATAATGTATCTACATACAACTTTGAGAAAATGCACTTTATGTAATTCTGTATCTGGCATTTTTCACTTCTAACAGGAATAATTCCTATGACTTATATATGTAATATAGATCACTTCATCATTACCGTATATAGAAGAGAATGAATTGTGCCCTATGCTTTCATAGTATAAGTGAGATAAATAAATAAAAACTTCCCATGTACTCTTCCTCCATATTTTGGAGTATTGATTTAGGCAGTAGTTCTCATTCAGGAGCAATATTGTACCTTGCCCCAAGCCCCACCCCTCCACCTATAAGGGATTTGGCAGTATCTGGAGACAGTTTTGATTGTCATGAGAAGGTGGGGGTGGGAAATTACTACTGGTGTCTAATGGGTAGAGGCAAAGGATGCTGCTAAACATGTTGCAATGCACCGGCAGCTCTGATGACAAAGAATTATCTGCCCCAAATGACAATAATGCTGCAGTTGAAGACCCCTGCCTTAGTGTAAAATAATAGAAATGTAACAACGCGATCGGTGGTTCTCAAACTTCACCCTTCAGGAAGATAATTTGGAAGGTATTAAAAGGCAGGTTGCTGGGCTCCACCTCCAGATTTCTGATTCAGCAAGTCCGGGAGGAGAGGCTTGATAAACAGCATTCCTGTCAAGTTCCCCAGCGGTAGCAGTACTGCTGGTCTGGCTGGGAACCACATCTTCAGAACCAGCACCACATTATCAAGTTATGGCTCTTTTTTCCTTAAAACATAACATGGGGGCGGGGGAAGGGGAGCCTATTAGTCCCGTTAGCAGTATTATAATTTGGTATTATTCTTTTTAAAAAATAGTCCGTCATTCTTTGAACTTAGGCTTCTTTGAATTTAGGAAATGGGGAAGAAGTTAATAAAGCAAGCAAGCAGCCATGTGCGTTTTCTCTCCCGTGAACATCTCCTGCCCGTTTCCTATTTACAGTGTGTGCTTTTATGTTTGCTTGTTTAACCCATTTTATTCTGTACAGCAAAACCAATACATGGTCTTTTTTGGGGAAAAAAAGTACTAATCAGAAGTATTGAAAAGTAAAACGTAAAAACCTCCCCTGTTTCCTAGTCAAATTCCTTCATAACTATAATTAACAGATGGGTGTTCCTTCTGGATGTTTTTCTACTCATCTATCCATCTACCTATCTTTATATATTTATATATACACACACACACAATTATATATATAATTTTTTTCCTTTTTAAAAAAGATTAAATAAAAAATACATAATGTGCTAAAATTTGCTTTTCCCCCCTTCACTATGTATCACGGGCATGTTTCCAAGTCAGTACATATAAAAATACCTCATTCTTTTTTAAAAAGTTGTTACATTTCATAGTATGGAAATACCTTAATTTATTTAACCATTTCTCTGCTGCTAGGTTTTTAGGTTGCTTCTTCTAATTCTTTGCTATTACAGACAATGCTACAATAAAATCCTTGCATATGTAGATTTCTAAGTTTCTTTATGTCTTAAGAGTAACTTTTCATTACTTTTGTGGCACATACAATCTCCCAATTCTTGTGTTTCTTAATTTTATTTAGTTCTTATGTAGTCACGTATAGTATTATTTATTTTAGATTTTTATCTTTGTTTTTATTATAAAATTCATCCATTTTAAAGAGATCAGATAACTATTATCAAGGTCTTGTTTTTAAAAATTATTTTAAATAGTTTTGAAAAGCATATCATCTAATTCATTGTATTTTGGTTGTGTGAAATTTGATGGTAATCTAAATGTATTTTTTTTCCTGGAAGCCAGTTAATTTTCCCTATGACATTTGTTGAATAAACCACCACTCCCCACTGATTTGTTTTACTGCTTTTTTTGTGCAGATTGCCTGCGCTCGGCCACACACCCGGGTATTCAGTACTGTGCTGATTATGTATATATGTATGTATGTATATATACATATATATTTTTTTTTCTTTTTTTTTTTTTTTGAGACAGAGTCTCACTCTGTCACCCAGGCTGGAATGCAGTGACATTATTTCAGCTCACCGAAGCCTCCACCTCCCAAGTCGAAGCAATTCTCATGCCTTAGCTCCCAAATAGCCACACTTTACCATGCCTGGCTAATTTTTTGTATTTTTAGTAGAGACAGGGTTTTGCTATATTGGCCAGGCTGGTCTCGAACTCCTGACCTAAAGTGATCCGCCCGTCTCAGCCTCCCACAGTGCTGGGATTACAGGTGTGAGCTGCTGTGCCTGGCCTCTGTGTATTTTGATCCAGTACTCTGCTGTTTAAATCACTGTAACTTTATGGTATATTGGGATATATCTTCTCCCATTTTTTTTCTTTTGTTTGGAAGTAAGAGAAAATTTTCAGGTGAACTTTTTCAGATAAACAAAATGACCCTGAGAAAGACTGAAAATTTGATCCAAGCCACACAGGAAGTAAGTGGCAGAGCCTAGATTAAGATGCAGATCTTTATTACTCTGTGATATAAATGTACTTTCTGCAAATAGCTAAGATGCAAGAATTTTGAGTTTGACATCAAGGGACTTCTTAATGGAGAGGCCTGAGACCTGAGGAAGACTTGGGGAAAAAAGTGAGGCAGAGTCAACAAGAAGTCTTGGGTAACATATTTTGATTTTTTAATCACCTAATTCACATCCAAGGATATATCTGCACAGATAAGAAGGGTGTTCAGATGGAAGAAAAACCAAATCAATATGTATTACTTTTTTTTCCAGATTCACACAGATTTAAAAACTTCTGAAAGCATTCATATCTAATTGTAAATAGAAATGCCCTATTAGCAAAATGATTATTTCAGTTATTGCTTTTTTTAGGTGTTTTTCCTCATGCTTTTAAAATGGTTTTAGCCATTTGCATTTAACTGTCTCTGCAGTAAAAGAATTCTTAATTTTTATTCCCTGAGCTCTGCTGATACACCAATAACCACTGATAATATCAACATCCTGGGAAGGCATTGCTCTGCGTTTAGGGGAGAAAGGCTAGAAAATATATTATGTTGGGAGTAGTTTTAGAAATAAAAAAATTGTAAGACTGTCATTATTTTCTACCTGAATTTGTCCAATGTAGCTGTTTAAAAACTGTATGTGAGGCCAGGCGCGGTGGCTCACGCCTGTAATTCCAGCACTTTGGAAGGCCGAGTTGGGCGGATCAGGAGGTCAGGAAATCGAGACCATCCTGACTAACACAGTGAAAACCCGGCTTCTACTAAAAATACAAAAAATTAGCCTGGCGTGGTGGCGGGCGCCTGTAGTCCCAGCTACTGGGGAGGCCGAGGCGGGAGAATGGCGTGAACTCAGGAGGCGGAGCTTGCCGTGAGCCCAGATCGCGCCACTGCACTCCAGCTTGGGCGACAGGGCAAGACTCCGTCTCGGGGAAAAAAAACACAAAAACCTGGTATGTGCTAGTAATATATTAGACAGAATATTGAGTGTTGTGCATGGATCAGCATTAATTAAGCCAAGCAGAATAATGCACCTAATTATAAGTTATTAGTGGAATATATAGTACTTAAATACTTGCCTTGTGATGTTAGATAAACGTAAAAGGAATATTTTTAGTATGCAGAATATTCCTCAACTTTTCTTTTGTTTTTCCTTTTTATGTAGGTGAAGAGAAGAGCCACTTTACTTTTCATTAAGGGCACTTACATAAAATCTTTAGCAGTTTTCTTGAGAATTGTCTCCTTGTTTAAAAGGTTGCAAAATAGTCAAAGGAGAATCAATTGCAATTTGGGTATCATCATCCAATTTGTGCTTAGTTTTACTTTCTGAGGAAAAATAAGTTTTAGACTTTTTTTTTTTTTTTTTTTTGAGACAGAGTCTCACTCTGTTACCCAGGCTGAAGTGCAGTGGCATGATCTCGACTCACTGCAACCTCCGCCTCTCTGGTTCAAGTAATTCTCCTGCCTCAGCTCTGGAGTAGCTGGGATTACAGGCACCCGCTACCACACCCTGCTAATTTTTGTAATTTTAGACAGGGTTTCACCATGTTGACCAGGCCGATCTCAAACTCCCTACCTAAGGGAATCCGCCCGGTCCCCCAAAGTGCTGGGATTACACATGTGAATCACCGCACCTGGCCAGTTTTAGACACTTTCTGCAGAGACTTTAAGAGGGAAGCTGTAAAACTAGTGAGCACCAAGGTGAATGTGGCCAGAGTGTGCCTTCTAAACGGAAGAGCACAGGAACTTAAAGTGTTTGGTTAGCCGGGGGGAAAGAATATTTAGGGAAGCCATGATGACTCAATGCAAAGAGCCATGACATGAAAGAAAGAGTCAACTTCCCTCTTGTAATCCAGCTACTGGAATTGGCCCAGAGATGGATTTTACCTTTGTATGAAGAATTAGTGTTGTGAAAATAGAAAAGACTGCTTCAAAACAGTAATGCATTTACATATACTATGGAAAATTTAGAAAATGCAGATAAAGATAAAATAAGAATCACTCATAATTCTACTACTTAGACATTACCACTATTAACCCCCCTTTGGTATAGATTTCCCCCCCATATATACTGGCAAAGCATTGGGAGCCCCTATAAAAGATATTAAATATTTTATCCCCAAAAAAAGGCTATGAGTTCCCTATCAAGAGAAGTATTCAGGCAGGATGTTTGAGATTCCTGTATTGGATGGAAGGTTGAACAATCTTTGAAGTGTGGTTTGGGCTGCCGGATTAATGATAAAAGAATGAGCATTCTGGGAAAGTCAAAGTATCATTTGGGGATAAGATGAGGTAGTAGATAATGGCTGAGGCTTCTTCTCTACCCTTCCTTGTACCTTAGGCCTTTCCCCAAGGTTCAGTCAGCAGCACTGTGGCCTCAGTTCATGGGTGATACAGCAGATAAGCAGAAGTGCTTTTAATTTTTGCAAGGCAAGGCATTTGAGTTGCAAAGGATTGTGCTTTTGAGTTTCAAAAGCCTAAGTGCCAGAGGCCTCAGAGCTGCAGCCAAAATATGGACGGACTGATCAGTAGATTGGAAGGTAGGTAAAGAGCCAGGCTACTTTGCTGCCAGACTAGAGAAAGATTTTCTGGACTTGGGGAGGGAGGGTTAAGGAAAGGTGAGATGCGTATGTGGCCCAGGCCCTGGTCCTTCCTACTCCCGTTCCCTGGGAGTGCAGGCAGTTAGAAGGTTTGAGGATCCTTGAGAATCAGATCTGTATTCTTCTCTTTGGGGAAGACCTAGTAGTATGGCAGGATTCCAGAACTGCCTACACCTAGTATATCAGGAGCAGTTAAGTAGAAATTGCTGCCTTGTATATCTAGGCAGGGTGGCCAAAGATAGCTTCACAGAGTACTCCGTGAAGAGTGACTGAGATCCAGACCTGGGATTGGAAGTTGGGGATGATGACTGCAAATGAAAAGGGAATGAAGACCAGACTGCAGAGGTGGGAAAAGCTAGACACTTTCTCTGCTGCTAATCTGCTTTATTATCTTTCTCCAGCAGAATATAAATGCCTTAGGCACAAGGACTTTATCTGTTTTTGCTTAGTGCTGTATCCATAGAATAAGATTAGTGTTTGGCTCATGGTATTAAGTGTTCAATAAGTATTTGTTGAAATGCTGTATTAATGGATATCCTTTCTGCCCCTCCACCAAATGCTTCGGCTCTATGTAGCCCTCCAGAACTAATGATATCGCCAGAAAAAATCTGGAAGACAGTCTTAACTGACCAAATTTAAGTCATTTAGAAGAATAGGGCCTTGAAAGATAAATTAATTTTAATGTTGGCATAATAATTACATTTCTTGCACACCTAAATTTCATATGTACTATGAGAGGACAAGAAGATGAAGGCAAAAATAAAAAGTGCAACTATTTGAGAACTTAAGGGCCTGTAATTGTTCAGTGTGTCTTTCCTTCCCATATACTATCTGACAATGAGTTTCCAACATGTAACTAATTTGAACAAAACTGGCGTGAGAGGAATTTAGAATAGAGAGTAATTTTTATCTGTTTTATACTATGGTTGGATTGAAGCTAAAGATAATGATGCCATTTTTTTTGGCCATCTAAAATTTGACCATATAATTTTATTTTCGGCAAAATGCTTGATGCATCTGCAGAAATATAAACTCTTTCAAAATGTGTATAATACTTTGCTCAAAGATAGAAAATAATTTATTTTGCATTTACACATATAAATTTATCATCTTTACTACGGTGAAGGAATGAATTGTGCCAGTTTCTGCATATGTCCCTGTAAATATGGATGCTGGGCTAACTCATGATTCTGTCGTCCAGCACGTAGGACTGTGATCACCTGTTCTAAGAATTTCTACATGAAATGACTCATCTTTTAGGGACCACTATCAAGCATTATATTAAGCTTTATAACAGAGGGCTCTTCATCTGTTAAGGGACCATTCGTACATTTGCCAATTTGATAATTATGGTGGCTACTTTGGTTGCAGAGATGGGCCACTCAGATCTCCTTTCAAGGAAGGACCCCCTGCATAGTTGCAGGGGTAGCTGATGGCTTCCAGCTATGTTCTTCTTCAGGGTTTGCCTCAATTACAATAAGCCTCCTTGCTCAAGAACACTGACTGATCCATCAACATACATTTTATGTATGTATGTATGTATGTATGTATTTTAGAGACAAGGGCTTGCTCTGTCACCCAGGCTAGAGTGCAGTGGCACAATCATAGCTCACTGTAACCTCAAACTTCCGGGGTCAAGCGATCTTCCCGCCTTGACCTGCTGAGTAGCTAGGACTACAGGTGTATACCACCATGCCCAGCTAATTAAAAAAAAAATTTTTTTTTTTGGTAAGATGGGGTCTCACTATGTTTCCCAGGCTGGTCTTGAACTCCTGGCCTCAGGTGATCTTCCTGCCTCAGCTTTCTGAAGTGCTGGGATTACAGGTGTGAGCCACTGCTCTGGCCCCCACTCAGTCAGTCAGTATAAAGGCTGGACCATTTCTGCCCACTGTGAGACAACTTTGACAGGCTCTATGTGTCCCACAGCTTCCTGGGGGTCTGACTGAAGCTTTCTTGGGACTGCACTGCACTTCAGCTTATTCCTCTGCCCAATCCTGTTGCCACCTCCTTCCTTCCACAGTGGTTAACCTTTAACAATGCCCTGATTGCCAAACTCTGTTTCAGGGGCTCCTTCTGGAGAACTGAACCCATGATTATTGGTTCTGTGAGTGGTCCCAGAAAGCCAGGAATAAGATGGAGATTTGGAGCTGGGTCACTCGCAGCCTGACTGGCAATGAGGAGTCCATTGATGCTGGCAGGTGGAATGCAGACGGGTCCTGGCACAAGGTAGCCAGTCCAACTGTGAAAACTCACCCTGGTGGTGAATTAGGGCATTAGATCTGTGGAAGAGACTAGCTGGTGTAATGTATGAGACATTTAGAAATGATAGTGGGAAGTCGTGGGTAGTAACTCAGTAACTCTAAGGTTAATGAAATTGAAGGGCTGTTGCTAAGCGTCGTTGATATTCTACAGAAAACTCGTATGTGATTATAGGGGCCTTTACTCTGTAAATGAGGGTTGACTGTAGGAGAGTCCATTACAGAACTAGGCTCACTGATTGCAATGGGGAAGCTGAGACACTGGTAATAGAGGCCAGGTGGTGGGGCTTAATTACTAGAAGCCAGGTAGATGCAATTTTTAATATATAAGTATCAGGGCTGAGGGGCAGCCAAGGGGGCCTGACTCACAGAATTATGAGATGGTCACTAGAATATAGCACCCTCTGGAACAAAATAAATGGGCAGTCAGGAAGGATGCTATTCTGTGTATATCATTGTATTTGAACAATATATCGAATTACTGTCTTCTAAGCTACTGTTGCTTTCTGGGCACATGGAGCTTCTTGGGTCCAGGCACCAGCTGTCAAGGCAAAGAGTCACTATCTAGGCAGGTGTAATTTAGTGTGATCAAAGGGAGGAGGCAAGGTTGCTGTTACACCAGGGGGACAGGGCGGTACCCAGATGATCCACATAGGGCTTCCAGTTCTCTGTTGCCCAGTTGTGATGGGTCATGAACAGGGCAGAAATTCTTGTCTGAGAAGACATGGTACACAGGAGCTTAGATCTCTCATGGATAAGGGTCTGGGACGCTGCATCTAGGGCACCCACCATGACCAGCAGAGACCATTGTTAAAGATGAGGGCAATCTCAAATAGAGAGTGGAGGATGGAGACAATGAGCTGGGCTCAGGTCCAGCTGTAGCTGCAGAGCTTGTAGTTATTCTTCTAAAGTTTCCTCTTCAAAGGTCTCCTCTCTCCCTGAGAGTCCTGGGGGAGCTGCTTCTCAAATGTGAACATGATGAAGAACACACTCCGAGCACCACAAAGGGTGGACTGTGCTGGACACTTGATGTACACCCAGGTCTCTCTTTGAGGAAAGACTTGTTGCCCAGTTTCCAGGTGTCAAGTACACAGGCAGCTTCGGCTGTCAGCCCCTGCAGGGTTTGCCTCAGCTGAGGAGAGCCACCTCACCCCAAGAGACTCTTGGAGACAGCCCACGGCCAATGACTAATTGCAGTGAGTGTATCAAGGCCAAGCCATCTTCATCCTCCCGGAGACAACTGTGATGGGCCCTGGATGCCCCAGAGCTTCTGTGGGTGGCCAGGCTTTGTTGGGTCCAATGTCATCGTTTGACTTCTCTTTCTGCCCCATGCTGCTCCATCTTTACTTCTGTTGGTGTTAGTAGGTAACTCGTGCTATGTTAAATCCAACCTGTGACAGCAGCTGTGAGCTCTGGGGAGTCAGAGAAGTTCCAATAGAAATAGAGCTGGTTCATGAAAGAGAAGACCTGAAATCGAATGTGGAGCCTAGATCTGAACAGCTTTGTGTCTACGCATCATTTCCCTCCCCTTTGAATTCGTGCTTAATTATCAGCAAAACCGTGATAAAATCATCACACTATATCTGTATAGTACTTTATATTTTCCAAACTTGTTCTGATCATTTTAGGGCAGAAATTCTCTATCCAGCGTGCATATTAATATCATCTGTGGAGGATTCAAAACCATGTTAACCACTGGGACCCATCCAAATGGTTTGCAGTTAGGCCTGGGTACATTTTAAAAGCTCTGCATGTGATGCTCTTCTGCCTGGAGGAAAGAACCATTGCTCTTGATCTGGAAGCTCAAAATCTTAAGTGCTAGTTCTATAGGTACTGACTGTGTGATCTTAGATGGGCCCTAGCAGTTCTCTGAGCCTCAGATTCTTCATTTAGAAAGTGAAGTTAATGGCAAAACTGATCTCGTGGGTTGTTTTGAAGATTAAATTTTAAAATGTATGTGAAAACCCTTTGCAAACTATAGAAACATTTCTTTTTTCTTGAGACTGATTTACATTCTTGTTTCCTATGCTGGAGTGCAATGGCACTGTCCCGGCTCACTGCAACCTTCGCCTCCCCAGTTCAATCAGTTCTCCCCAGTACTTTTTTGTATTTTTAGTAGAGACAGGGTTTCACCATGTTGGCCAGGCTGGTCTCGAACTCCTGACCTCAGGTGATCCACCCACCTCGGCCTCCCAAAGTGCTGGGATTATAGGTGTGAGCCACCACGCCCAGCCAGAAACATTAATTTTTATTATATGTGATTACATTTTCTTCTGTCAATTGTTGTTTTATAAACAAGGAAAGGGAGATTAGAACTCACTGGTTTTCCACTCTGGCTCAGGCTTTTAATAAAGGAAAGGAATTGCACAGAGATTCTGATTTGGTAGTTCAGGGTTGAGACCCAGGACTCAGAGTTTCTAAAAAGCTTCGCAGATGAGCCTGGTGTGCAGCCAGGGTTAGGGACTTCTTGGTTAATGATCTGTCCAAAGGTTACACAGTGCTAATAAAGTCAAAGAACAGGGACTCAACTCTAGCCCTTTCCATGCCTCTCTAGAGTTTTATCTACTATTATCCATGCTGAGTGCTCTTTCGTGTACATACTTATTGTAACATTGCATGTTAATCATAAAATATAATAATAGAGATAAAAGGGATTTTGAATTTAAAACATTGTATAAATATAATGTGTTATGATTATTAAATGTTAAAATAATTACTCCTATCCCATTAGTGCTAAATCATATGATTTGTGTGCTTTTAGTACGGGATGAAACTCTGTAGGTAACACAAGCTATTTTTAAGATTATATGAACCAAGCATAAATTAAACAATGTGACACCAAGGCTGAAATAACGTACGCAAGTACTAAATGAAACGTTTAAGGGAATTCAAAATAGAGTAATGAACTGTTACCTACTGTTCCCCTATCTTGAACATGCTGACTTAATGTGGCATCATGAAGGAAGAGAATGGAATAAAGAGGGAGAGAAGGATGCACAGAGAAATGAAGATCATTTTCGTGTGATCATGACCAGGCCATTCATATTTCTCATATAGCCTGGAAACAATTTCATACTTATTGGAAGATGTGACCTTTAAATGTTCCTTACTTGCAAAAAGACAAATATTCTCGGAGCAGGGTGTTAGCTGGTGGACTCATCTGTCCTGCCTGCCCTTCGATTGGAGGCCACTGCAGGGAGAATGCACACTGGAGTGGAGCAAGTGTGGTACTTATTTTTTACATTTCCAGACTTTAGGGTAAGCTCTCTTTGACAGCTCCCTGATTTCTTTAACACAGCAAATCTTTAATCAGTGTAGATATGTTAAAATGCGATTTTTTACAGTGAATTGACCTGAGTTGAGTACTTGAGTTGTAATGTGTATTTTTTTTCCCCCTCTCAAAAGCTGACTTGTAGGGGGAAAAAAAAATCAGATATTCTATGATATACTTTTCCTCAGTGACAAGATGTTTTGGGGGAAATCATCCAAGCTTGAAATAAAATCTTTATTGAAAGTAATTCTACATTCATGCCAGTCAGATACATTGTTGGATTAGACCAGATATCCCAGGGGAAAACTATGGTATATGCAGCAGGCTGAGTTGATTATTTGGGCCTCCCGTCAGTTTTTAACTTCCTGACAATGGCTGAAGCATTCACAGCCGCTACAACTCTGTTTTCATCTTTATTTTGAGAGAAAGTTAATACACTTTACCTTAACTATGCCAAATGTACTGGAAAATAACTCAGTAATAAGATATACTCCACCTACCAAGTGATATCTGTGTGTAGGGAGCATTTAGCTGTGCATTTTAAGGAAACAAATACACACAGCAAATGACTGAAAGATATTGTGATTATTTTTTCTGCTTGAACTTTAAAATTCTCTTGGCAAAGCCTCCTGTGTGCTGTCTTAAAACCAGTATGTATACATAATCAGGGGGCCAAGTAGATGAATTTCATTGCAAATTCCCTTCAAATGGCAGGGCAGCTTTTTTTCCTCCCCTATATTAGAGTGATTTAGTTATCAATGTTATTTGATGTTAAAAACAAAGACACAGGTGGGCCAGGTGACATTTGTTTCCACTTAGAGAATCAACAACAGCTTAGGATGTCACTTTTGAAAAGGTCATAGCATTGCTTTTTGGACATAATTAACAGTGTAACCAAAGAAGAGAGAAAAAGGCATAATTTCAAATTTGGAATTATATTCTGATTCACTGTGAAGACAACATGGTGTTGTAGTTGCCGATAAAAGAAAGACATGACCTCTAGTAAATGTTTGATAGTAAACACATTCATTTGAAAATTCACAACTTAATTTTGCAATTCTCATCTTTCTATATCCTAAAATTAATTGCTCTCATGTCACCAAAGAACAGAAGCAAGAAGGTGAAGTGGCCTTTGATTCAAGCTTAAGAACAGAAATGATAGTTTACTACTGTGTTGCAAAAAATCACAATGTATACTCTCAGACAAGGAAGTTTCAAGGTAAAAAGTATATGTGTTCTGAGAACCATATTTCCTACCTGAGATATATGTTGGTTAAAAACTTAAAACAAGTTGAAAAATTTTTGTTTTTAAGTTAAAAAAGATTCTGGATGTCCTCTGATAAATGAATGGATAAACAGGTGTGGTATATCCATACAATGGAATATAGTTTAGCAATAAAAACAAATAAGCTATCAAACCATAAAAGAAAAAGGAAGAATCTTAAATGCATATTGCCAGGTGAAAGAGGCCAATCTAAAAACGCTGTATACTGTATGATTCCACGCACCTGACATCCTGGAAAAGGCAAAACTTTGGAGACAAAAAGAACAGTGGTTGCAGAGGTTTTGGGGAGGGAGGGAGGAATGAAAAGGTGGAACACAGGAGATTTTTGGGGTAGTAAAACTATTCTCTGGCACTATAATGGTGGCTACATGTCATTATACATTGGTCAAAACCCACAGAATGTACAGTGCAAAGAGGGAAGCCTTATGTAAACTATAGACTTTAGTTAACGTCTCAATATTGGCTCATAAGTTACAACAAATATACCACACTAACACAAGATTTGAATGATAGGGGAAATTGTGTGTATGTGGTGGGTGGAGAGGAGATATATGGGAAGTCTCTGATCTTTTTTTTAATTTTTAAGTTCTGGGATACATGAATACATGTGCTGAGCGTGCAGGTTTGTTACATAGGTATACAAATGCCATGGTGGTTTGCTGCACCCGTCAACCCATCATCTAAGTTTGAAGCCCCGCATGCATTAATTATTTGTCCTAATGTTCTCCCTCCCCTTTCCCCTACCCCCTGACAGGCCCTGGTGAGTGATTCTGATCAGTTTTTTAAACCTAAATCTGCTTTGAAAAATCTATTAACAAAAAAAGTTAAAAACTGATAAAGCAGATAACAAATAGCATCCATTCAGGGCTTAGCGGTCAATTTACCTGCTCATGTATCCTTAGGGCCACACACATTTGAGTTGTTTTGCACTTATATTACTACTATTTTTATTGCCACATCTATGCCAATCATGACACCTAAAACCATATTTAAGCATGTCTCTACCAGGAAGCCTTTCAGAATCATATTCTGATCATTTGCTTATTTGCTTTCTTGGCATTTAAACATTCAGATTGTATTACATTGTTGTTGACGTGTTTTATTTTTATCTCTAAGTTATTTCATGCACATATGTTTTACTCTCAATTAGATTGCAAAATCTTTGCATTTAGGTGATATGTTACCTTCAGCTTTACTCCTGTTTCATTTATGGTAGAAAGTTTGGGCATTCTGTAACTTCTTATTACAAATAGTTTTTGTTTTCCGTTTGACTGACAGATTAAGCTTTTTCTCACCCAAAAGGGATTGTCTCACCCAAAAGGAAACAGAAGTGAGGTACTCCCCAGTATTTTTCTGTCTGCAGTCAGAACAACGCTGTCAACAGACATTCATGTTTGTTAGATGTTGAGGCTTTTCTTGTGTCATTTCTCCCTGTGTTCTTCCAATCTTCTGTGTTTTACTTTTTTTGAAAAAAAAATTACGGAGGATGACTGGAGGATATAATTTGCAAATACAACAATATAATGTAACATTTAGAGGGTTTTTTTTTGAAAAAGGAATTTGGTAAGTGCAAAATATCATCGTGGATGCTCCATTTTCAAAGGTTTTATGAGAGTGTGAAATTACTTTAGGTTAAGGTATCAAAAATAGAATGTGGAAGTCATGAGGTTCGTGTTGAAAAGTCTTGTTTTTTGACGGGTAATTTCTACATAATCCAAATAAGAATATATACAGAAGAGAATGTCTAAATAATCTACTTCACTGACTTATAGAATTGTGTGGAAATTCGTGAGGCCAACTGACCCACAATACCATAGGAAGTTAGAGAAAAAAGTTGATTTGATGAAGCAGCTTTAGCCTCGTTACTGCACACCAGTTTTAATTAGTGGAGTGAAAGATCAACTTGAACAAGGAAATAGAAAGCCTGATTTTCTCTCCTGGCTTCGCTTCTTACTACCTGTAGGGCTTTGGGCACTCAGCCTTGCTCAGCCTCAGTTTCCTCATTTTGAATATCAGACAGTTGGGCAGAAGGATTTCTAATTTCCTTGTGCTGCAAATCCTATTAACAATTTTAAACACCTTTTCCATCCTGTAACTTGAAATACTTTGCGAGGAAAGTTGACAAGCTCAGAAACACATTGCAAGCACAGCAATCAATTGCAAAGTAAGTGAACCCTAAAATGTAAAAAGTTTGTAGTAATCTCTTGCATATATAGGTATATTTTAAAGACACACTTATACATTATAGGATGTTTATATGTATCTTTACATTTATTTGTCAAAGTGATGAGTGAAATAGGCAGAAACAGAAGATTTTTAAGGAAACAGACATGAGTCTCCATCTCTTGGAAGCATAAGGGTGTGTCTACAGTCTGAGTTTTTGTTTTCTTACACTTATAAAAGAATGATGGCATTGGACAAAGAGACCTGCTCTAGCAGAAGGATGGCACACACATTTGCTTCACCTGGCTGATGGTGGCTGCCTGCTCTGTGAGAAAGGACCCTGAAGGTGAAGCCACAGTGTAAAAGGGTGATATGATCATTCAGTTATGTCAACATGGGGTTCGGGAATGGGGAATAGAGGCATGTGTGCCAGGAATGTGCCACTCAGCAGAAAAGTAATTTCAAAAGGTAACCAGATACATCTATGGAAGCAACAAAAGGTATTCCTGGATAAGAAGGAATCTGCGAACTTGAGAGGCAAGCTGCTGGGGGTTTTGAACCACCCTTAAATGAGTATAGAAAGAAGGGAAAATTTAAAGGAATAGAGGTATCAAAGTAGACAAACAGTGACTATAGGAATATATTAGAAGTAATTTACAAAGATAAATATTTGAAGCAGATTTTAGAGAAATCTATATAAATGGGATATGTCTTGGTGATCCCTTCAGATGAGCACATATAGATTCACTTCATTTTTAAAACAACAACATTACAATATTCATAATACATATTTTTAAAGCCCAGTTCCCAATGGATGTACATTTTCTCCCTCCCCATATTTTGTTGACTTTATAGGCATGAAAAGATCAGGCCTTCCCATGGTTGGAGGTGGATATTGAAGACAGAATCATAGGAAAACTATAATAGCCTCTCAACGATTAAAAGGATCTACTAATGTCAGTTGTTCAGTGATAATTTTATCTCAATAGTGATTATAAAGAGAGGGAAGATGTACAAGGATGCTGAATAAAGGAGCTTCAGTAGATTCCCTGTATTTTGTGTTTATACATTCGCACTCTTGTGAGGCGCCTCTTTGCAGTGCCTTATCTAGGGGATTACTAATATGACAACACTCCTGATTTGTAGAAGCTCAATTAGGTTAAACAGTTTGATTCATTTCAATTGGATAAAAAAAAAATCGCTTGTTAAATCTGAATTCTTGCTCTGCAACTAACACAAACTCGCACTCATTATTACTTATGGTGCTTTTCTTTATGGATGAAGTGCTTCTCAGCCAAGTAGCGGTAGTCACCCAGCTGATGACCATAAGGAAAACCAAACACTGTCAGTAGAATAACATCCTTAGCCAAGTGTTTATGTTGGATACATATACAATGCAGAACTGTTCTTAACTAATGATACAAAGTTGGCCTCCCCAAGTCTCTCCTTTTGTGTTATTCCTTGCCACCCATGTGCTGAGCTAGATTTTCTCAGGACCTAAGCCCCACCCTAAAAGTAAGTTCTGCTTCTTTGCAAGCTGGATTTATTCTTTCCAGCTTCCAAGTGAACATCATACATCAAATAACTGTGAGTTAGCTATAAATACAATTGTGATGTGACTGTTAATACAGTTTCTAAAGGTGATTAATTTATGTACACAGGGTATCTTAAACAATGAAATGATCTGGATGATTTGATATTTTAAAATATTGTCCTTTATGGCATTTTGTTTGTATTTCCTTTGTAAATCTATTGGTTCATTACATTCTTAATAATTTTTTTTTTTTTTTTCTTCTGGGAGGCAGAGAGAACATCCAAACCTTCCTACTAAGGACTTTATTTTCTTTCTTCCCCTTACTCCAACTTTCCGTGTTTTGAATTCTCTCTGACCTACAATCTGGAAGTTTCTCCTCAGTTGGCTGAAATAATGTTTTGCTGGCATTCTTCTAACCAGATATCCCCTTGATACGTTTTATACCAACCTGAAAGATCTGGCAAACTGCTGAAATGGGAGGAACGAGGCACTGGCACGTGAGGAGCAAGGGCAGACAGACCAGGCAGAACTAGTGCTGTCCCCGAACATGGGGCTCATGGCAGAGAGAGGCCCCAGGAGTCAGTACTGAGATCTCAAGAAACTAAGCGGCACAGGTTGATAAAGCAGCTTAACACGGGCAGGGAAAGAACATCTGCATGAACCACATGGAGACTGACCAAGTCAATAGGACACCATTAGTAGGGCCTTCCCTACTCATGACTGAGGTAGCATGCCCCTCAGTAGAGGTCTTCTACTTCTACACCTCAAGGACTGTCTCGGAAGTCCCCTTCTTAAGGAGCTAATGTGTGTTCAGTCCTTGCCTTGTTCCACTGAAGTGCCTCGAAAACATTGTGAGACAGGTACTATTATTCTTCCCATTCTAACTGAGGCTCGGGGAGGTTGCCCAGCGACATACTGAAAATGTTGTGCCAAGATTTAAACCCGGCTCACCTGCGTTTAAAATCTGAACACTTCTTCTCCTGCTGCCTATCTGTCCTCCTGTTTGGTTTCTCTGTCTGCTATTCTTTTTCCTCAGTCACCACTCTCTTTAGTTCCCGGTAAGATATCCCTTGTCTCAGAGCTGGGAGCCAGCCTGTCCCCTTTCTTCCCCTGGTCCCAGCTCACTTA
Source organism: Macaca fascicularis (assembly GCF_037993035.2). Taxonomy (NCBI): domain Eukaryota; kingdom Metazoa; phylum Chordata; class Mammalia; order Primates; family Cercopithecidae; genus Macaca; species Macaca fascicularis. The sequence continues at coordinate 39,279,816 of NC_088386.1, read as the reverse complement.
ACCCCAGCCTGGGTCAGAGCCCCAGGCCCCTTGCTTTCCTGGCAGGAGAATAAAGACAGCTGGCAGTGAGAAAAGTCTGTGAAGGAGAATATGAGCAGTCGTGGTTATGGCTTTGCTGTGTGAGAACTCGCTCTGTCGGGGAGCTGCATGGGCTTCCCACACTTGCTGCATGGACAGATGTTTTCAATTATGATCACTGACAAGCCTCCAGGCCAGGTTCCTTTCTGATTGGCTGTCACTGGACTGTGAGGGGGAATAAAGGAAACTGAGGCTAGGATGCAAAACACCTCAGTCATCACTTTAATCATGTTTCTCCGAAGCAACTGGTTGAGTTGGACAGTTCACCCAGAATTGGAATCCTTTTGTAAACACAGACTCAATTTCCTTTTAAACCTTTCTTTCATTCTGGTTTCAATTTTTCTGCCCAAAGTTCTTCTGACATAAGACGGAGACATTTGTCATTTCTTTACCAATTCTTTCCTTTTGTTGGTTTTCCAGTGTTTTGGGTACGTACCAGAATATAGTAGGAGTTCTGACTTAGAGAAATTTAACTTGATATTAGACTTCTAGACTTGGCATTGCACAGTCTTCTACAAAAATGATCTATGTCTGATCTGGAAGCACCAATATCCTATGTTTCCATCTGCAGTCACGTAGGAAATGTCTCACCCTAAGAAGCCACTTCTCGTGTCAAGTTTGCACCAACCATGGAGCAATTTGACATAGCTCTCTGCGTTACTAGAATTGTTGTCTGCCTTCCTAGCTCATGATCAGATCTGCCGTAATTAATGTGATTTCCTTTTTTTATTGCCTCTGGTGTGTCCTAAGGAGATCCAAAGACCACTTGGTCCCAAGGGAAATCTGACAAATCATGGGCATGGTCAATAATAAAAAAGAATATAGACCTGGCTCTCAGAAGTCTCCCTGATAACTGTCTCCACTATGTAGCTGCTGCTTTAATGGGATCAGTTATATTTGGTACCACTCAGTTTCTAGCTGCTCATTGTTTTTTCTTCCCTTCCTTTTTCTATAAATTAGAAGGGAAAATAAGATCATCAGGTGGATTAAAGCTTTCTAAGTTCATTTTTATTTCTCATTCTTCATGTCATATATCTGGTTGGGAAAAAATGTATTCAAGATGATCCAGCATTTCTGCATATTAGTTTTATGTCTTTTTGATGCCCCGACATTCGGTTTGTGTGTGGTCCATCTTGCTCTAGTCTCCAGGCTGCCTTGTCTCTGCTGCCATTTTAAAACAATAGCAGCAGACATGCAAGTCTCCAAATGTATTTGGTAAAGCAGATACAATCCATAGTCTTAATTCCTGAAGGCCCAGGTCTCCATTTCAATTTCTGAAAAATGTCTCTTTGACTTTCAAACTAAACTTTTTTATTTTAAGCTCAAAGATAAAATATTATAGGATGTTAATTCATCCTTTTCAAAAAAGGCACATGAGGGTTAAAACATATGCTTCCTTCTTCACTCAGAAAAAAATTCATTCCAACCTTTTTGGGGGGATCACATATAGCTCTAAAACAGCTGAAGCTAAAAACATCAAAGTTGGCATGACTTCAGTTATCACTGAATCAGGAAGATCAAGCCAAGTTTTTGAAGAAAATGGTTGAGCATTTTAAAAATAAAAGAAGTCAAAATGCTTTCTCTGAGCATGCTCAGTGGGAGGTTTTAAAATATTTTCTTTAGGTCAGCTTTATTTTGCTCATATCTTTGGAAATATTTCAACAAAAGCCATCTAATTAGTCCTTAATAACATTGTTCACTAATGCCCTAGCCAAGGCCCAAGTGTCTGTCATCTGCCAAGGTGATGTTTTCACCGCGTTTGCCAAGGGACCACTACTGGGCAATGCTGGTGAGTTGCTTTGGTCCTTTTATATTTTTGTCATTGTTTGGTTCAGCGATTTTGGGTGGGACAAGAATGGAGGGAGGGAGATGAGTGACAGGATGTGAAGTAGTTTTATAGCAATACAGTACATTGAATATAGCTGCTAAATCCTCGCCTTTTTTGTGTGTTTTTTTTTTTTTCTTCCAATTTATCATAGCTTCAGTATTTCTGGAAAAAAATGGATGGGATGGTATTAGCATTTGCAAACAAAAAGCAGTGTAAATCAATGCTCAAACACATAAATATGGCCCTCAAACTGGAAGCTGAGTAGATCCTGTGTTTCTCATTTCCTCAGAGAATTTCATTGTCTTTTAAGGCACTAAATAGCTCTGCGCTACTGACAGTTTTGGGGCCCACATTTATTCTGCAATAAGACAGCAAACTGCCCCTGCTGTACCTGGGACTACATCAACTGACAGACCTAGCAGATCTCGTTGACACTGTGCTTGTTATCACCACCACTGACACTGTTTTGATGTAAATTTCTCAAACGGTATCAACAGCCTGGTGAGAATATTGCTTCTTATTGCAGAGCTCTTTTACAAGTTTTTACACTGCAATTTCAGGAATTTCTTTCCTAGAGTTCTCTGTGAAAATTTCCAGTAGCATTTTTCAATTGAGGAAATATTTTGCATGTGTAATGGCTCAAGGGAATCGCCTTGCTGGAGACATTACGTTTCTACCTGTCACAGAAAGTCAAGAGGTAGATTCTGACATATCTGTTGTTCCTAATACGCAGACAGACAGTGGTAGCCACGAGTCAGGACATATACATACAGCCCAGTAGACTCTCTGCAGATTGGTTTAGATCTATCCTTGCCTAAGCTAATAAGAGATATAATTATGCTCATCTTGTAGATAAACATATATGAGGGAAAATGCTATTTTAATAGTTGACAGCAAAATTCCTCCTAGGGGAGAGAATCATTTTTTTTTTCTGTTTTGCTTAGCAAAACATTTTGATGGACCACTTTGGTTGTAGAAACATAATCTTTCAAACACAGCCAGAAAAAAAGAGAACCAAATTCTCTGCATAAAACACAAAAATGGACTTATGAGAGTTGTGTACAAAAAGAGAGATTATGAAAGTAGAATGTTGGGGGAGAATGACATGGTGGGAAGTTGGAGACCAAATGGAAATGACAATCTATGAAAATTCCTTAGTTGGGGGTGTGGGGAGAATGATCAAGGTGCATTTTAGTAATAGGGGCACCGATTATTTGTTTGTATAGTTTACATTTTAAATTATCAGCTAGGCTGGGTGTGATGTGTTCTCTCTATCGCCTGTCAATCTTCAGTAAAAGTCAGCTGAATGCTATGGCCTAGAGTGAGCATTGGAAAACAATGAAAAGGAATCGTCAAGTTAAGAGAACATCGTTCAGTCGGAAGGCATGAGTGAGTTGTGGGTTCAGGGGTAGCAGGAAATCAGACCAGAAATACCCAAAGAAAATATCAACCCTGTGTGATAACCTGAAAGATACTGGGGTTCTAATTTTATAAGAGTTGGCGCTTTGAACAAATTTTATTTTAAGAGGAATAATGATGCAGAATTCCCAAGGACTCTGGGTGCTATTTCTTGCCTGCTTCAGCTGTACCCACGTTTCTTATAAGGGCCTATGGTCCTTGCCAGCTCACTGATTCCAGGATGCAGCAGGACTGAGCTGTATGTGGCCAGTTTTTCCAAATGGTCTTTCTGCCTGTGGTATTGATTCTTGGTTTTACTTTTCATTTCCCATGAGGACCAGAATCTAGCTTTGAACCCCAGCAGGATTGCTAGGGAGCTTGATTCCCTCGTGTCATTTTTGCCACCTCCTTCTCCCAAGGCTGCTTTTTCTGCTCTCGCAAGTATACTTCACCTGTGATCACTGTTTGCCCCCAAACACAGGTCACAGAGCCTTCCAAGATCGAGTGTGCATGCAGATGGGCTCTCTTAGCCTCATCACTGGGTCAATCTCTGCTTAAAAATCAGCAGTTGGTTCTATTGTCCATAAGGTAAAATCTCAGCTCCGTAATAGGACACATTATTCCTTTGATAACCTGGTTCCAGCCTCTCTTTCCAGTGACCTTCATTCAAAATTCTCCATGATCATTCACCAGAATACTTCTTTTTCTCCCAATGAGTAGACCTGACCATGTGTTCGTTATGGCTGTTTGAATCATGGGCGGAGGCTTGAACCAAGGAATGGGACCAATCAGAATGCCTTTTGTTGGCACTTAAACTTGGCATTAAGGACATTTCAGTCTGTGTAATTGCTGGTGAATGTAAGTTCTTTACAAAGCAGAGCGTGTGATTTGCATTTTGGAGCTCAGTGAGATCACTTGGACTCGGGAAGGGGAACATCACACACGGGGGCCTATCACGGGGATGGGGGAGGGATTGCATTGGGAGTTATACCTGATGTAAATGACGAGTTGATGGGTGCAGCACACCAACATGGCACAAGTATACATATGTAACAAACCTGCACGTTATGCACATGTACCCTAGAACTTAAAGTATAATTAAAAAAAAAAGAAAAGAAATAGAAACAAAGTAAAAATGATGCTTTTGCTCCCAAATCTTTTTCTCACCAAAAGTAATTATTAAACTTTAAATTGTTATTTACACCAAAAATACTTGACATTATAGTGACTATAGAGAGCCTATCTCACGCAAATAATGATTATCAGTTAGACTCCATGATGTTCAAAGAGAGGCCCAGAAGTTGTTTGAGTCAAAGGAATTGATCTGACTCAAGTCAGTTTTAACCAGTCAACCATCCTATACAATATTGGTATCTGCTGGGATGGCCAGTGATTACTTGGGAAAAATCCAAATGTTCAAATCCACAGTCGAGGATTGAAATATGCCTTTATTGGTTAGAACACTAAATGACTCCACAGACTACTAGTGAAAGGCATATTCCTTCTTGATTTGACCAGTTCTATATGATAACTTACTTGCTACTCTGATAAAAAATTTTAACTTCCTGAGGCACAGATTGAGCTATTTCTAAGGCTTGTCTCAGCAGAAGTACCTGCTTGTAAATAAGAACTTCATTAAATTTCATCTGCTAGTGACTATTACTTAAAACTGAACATGGCATCATGAATCCCCCACCAAACCCCAAGTTAAAAAATATATATATGCTGCCAATGCTTCTCATGTTTGTGGTGCTCTGATTCTGAGGATTGCAATGCAGCAAACAAACAGGTTTCAACTTTGGGAGGCCAAGATGGGCGGATCACCTGAGGTCAGGAGTTCGAGACCAACTCGACCGATATGAAACTCCATCTCTACTAAAAATACAAAAATTTAGCCAGGTTTGGTGGTGCATGCCTGTAATTCCAGCTACTCAGGAGGCTGAGGCAGGAGAATCGCTTGTACCCAGGAGGCGGAGGGTGAGCCGAGATTGTGCCATTGCACTCCAGCCTGGGCAACAAGAGTGAAAACTCCATCTCAATAACTAAATAACTAACTAAATAAATAAATAAATAAGCAAGCAAACAAACAGGTTTCAAGAGTTTTTATAGATTACCATTAGGAATGGGAAGAATTGTTTCTTATTTTCATGCATTTGGCCAGTCAGAAAGCCAGAGGACATTAAATAAGCATGTTTGAATCTTTTTCATTCTACTCGATAGTATCATTTTCATGTGCCAGACACATTTCTATCATTTTCTTCTTAGGAATGAATTTATAACCGATTGTTTAAGACTGGCAGAAGAAATGTACAAAGGGCAGTGCTCAGCATTCATCCTCATGTTCTACATTTTCTGTTTACATTGCTTTCTCTGCCCAATACATGGTTATGACTATAGAATAACAAAACGATTCTATAAGTCATGTTTAAAATTCTAGTAATAAACTTTTCTGCATTTCAGCTACTGAAGGATGTTTAGAAAATGCATAAATAGGTCAAACGTAAGAGAGTTTTGAGAACCAGGAGCATTTATGTAAATGAAGAGAATGTGGGAGATTGCTGCAATGCAGTAGAAGCTCTCTTGGCTGACTCCCACTTAATCAGCTCTCTATCTCCCCCGTAAAACATACTGACCAATGCCCACAACATATTCAATGTTCCCGGCTAGTTAATGACTCTCAACTGCACACATCTGTTCCCACTAGAGGGAAGTCCCAGGAGAGAGTCCCAAACAAGTTTATGCCAGTTGTACTTATTATTGTAATTATGTAATTTAATTAAATATTATGTAAACTGATGAAATATGAACACAAAAGGAAGAGAGTTGCTTTGCAAACACTTTCTTTGGAGAGAAGAATATTCTATTATGTCTAAAATTACTGAAGTGTTTTCTCTGAGGGTACGGATAGATCTGGGTGAACTCTCAAGGCCTTTTCCAAATTTATCATGATAGATGTTGGTTGGGTTTTGAAATGTTGCTTTCTTTTAGATCTAGTCCTTCATTCTATTTCATATGACAATAGCTGCCAGCTATCATTTCCTGAGGGCTTACTATGTGCTAGGCATTGTGTAAAGCAATTTGCTTGCATTATCTCATTTGACATACACAGTAGTAACTGTTAATTTTTGAAAACTTATGTGCTTGGCTCTATGCTGGAAACCTAATATATATTACCCATTTAATTCTTACAATAATTTGTAGATATGAAAACTGAAGCTTAGAAGAAATGAGAAATTTGTCTACATTCTACACTTTGTCTATAACTACACTCTACACTTTGTCTAAGTAAAAAAGCTGGGATTGGAACCCTACTCTATTTAATTCCAAAGCCTATCTCCTATCACTATACTGTCTCCACATATAGGGTTTTTTTTTTTGTTGTTTTCTTTTTGTTTTTTTTTTTTTTGATGCAGTTTTGCTCCTGTTGCCCAGGCTGGAGTGCAGTGGCACAGTCTCCGCTCACTGCAACCTCTACCTCTGGGTTCAAACGAGTCTCCTGCCTCAGCCTCCCAAGTAGCTGAGGTTATAGGCATGCACCACCATGCCTGGCTAATTTTTTGTAGTTAGTAGAGACAGGGTTTCACCATGTTGGTCAGGCTGGCCTCAAACTCCTGACCTCAGGTGATCCTCCCACCTCGGCCTCTCAAAGTGCTGGGATTACAGGTGTGAGTCACTATGCCTGACACATATAGGTTCTTTAAGGATGTGACTTACTTATTCTCGTAGTCCCAGTGCCTAATTTAGTGCCTGTCTCATCACATGTGCTCATGAGTGTTACCTGGATGAAGAAATGCACAGATGGATGGATATTACTTTGATATTCTTCATAGGCCTTGTCAATTTAGTAGCAAATGAGAATGAGGGATAGGCAACCTTTTCTAATTATAGGCACCAGTGCTCCTTAATGTGAGTTAGCCTTCATTTACATCTATTGATTGAAATATTATTGCAATCAGAGACGGGATAGTTTTGTTGGACAAAAAAGATTGTAGTTATACTTTACTATTGTGGATAAGTGGATTTTTTTTTTTCAGCCTTCTAGTCATTATTTCTTCTTCTTTTTGGTAAGACCATCTTTGGGGAAAACTGCTTCTTCCTCACTTCTAGTCTGTGTGGTTGAGTGGGCCTGTGTCTCAAGCCTGACTAATGAGAGCCATGCAGTCCTCTGCCATAGAGACTGGATCAGGAGCAAACAAGTAATAAACAAGGGACCAAATCCAGGACAAGGAGAATAATGTTTTGAGAATTTTCTTTTCCCACAGCGAAAGAGAAGCTTACTTGCCCCTGAGTATGCTAAGCTGATATATGATACAATTCTGGTGTTGCCATCTTGCTACCAGGGAGAAAGATTTTTAAGTCAAAGCTAACCCAGAGGCAAGCAGAGTTTAGAAATGGAAAGAAACAAATTCCATGCAATACCCTTTGGCAATTGAATCTAGTCATGCCCAAAGTCACATCTGATTATGGAATTTTCAGTTATGTGATCCAGCAAATTCTCTTTTTTGTCTAAACTGTTTGAGTTGGGCTTTTGACACTTGCACTAAACTTAGCATTTCTTAGATACCTATGGAAGCCTAAGATAGTTTTTCACATAGTAAATAATGGGATCAAATAGATTGATCCAGAAACCATGGCTTATAAATACTTAGGAGAGAAAAAGAAATTACGTTTTAAGCAAAGCAAATTATACATGAAGCTGAATCTAATATCTGTCTCTAAAATCTTAGTTCTAGTAGGTGTTTTAACTTTGGTGCTTAGTACTATTATTTTGTTTTTTAATTTGAAGGAATATTTGCTAATCTGCTAAATAAAAGGTCTTGATTAAGAGAGAGGACACGACATTTCAGGATCTGTATTTCTAAGGTGTCATCAGATAAAGTCCGAATATTCAGGAGGAATACCCCCCACCATGTTTAAAATGAATTCTTTAATTCAAGACTGCTTCAAGGAGTATTTTCTTCCTACTCACTTGCAAATCACACACTCTTGTATACATATCCACGTAGAAACAGAAATCCATTCAGGTACAATCTAACTTGCAATCAAGAACTGTTAAAATAGGACCTTTATCATCAGCACAGCACATCCCAAAATGTCTTTGTAAAATAAATCAAATTATATGAGTTAATTGATTCCAGGCAACATCAGCAACTGCAGGTGGAGACAGAATATCAGGATGTTTATTAATGAAATACAATTAATCAAAATTGACAATACCAATTCCTGTCTCTTGTATTTGAAAGCTACCTGCAGTGGCTATAGATGTATTTGTTGAATTTTTAAAACACAATTTTTACGAGGGAAAAACAGGGAGATTTATGAAAACATGGGATTTTTAGCTGTGGGTTTTGTACTACCGATGTTTAAACAGTGAAAATATACTCCTAAATGCAATTTGACAAGCGATGCCAAAGATGCCAGTGGTAATTAATTAGTACTTAATTGAGACCACAGACCAACAGGACACAGGAATTGGTCCTCAGTGCCATTTCCCCCCTTAGGCTCCATCTCATGAGGGTCAGAAGTGTGGCTGCAAGCTGAAGGTCAGTAAGTAAATTGGGAGAGCACATTGACACTGGACATTTCATGATGGATCTCATTCATTCACCCTTTGCTGCTGCCCCAGGCTATCTCTGATGAGAAAAGGACCGTGACTGTTTGAAGGGGGAACTTAGCATTCATGCACATCTAAACCAAGGTAGGCAAGGCCCTCACCTGCTAGACTAGACTGGATGCTTCACAAAAAGATCAAGATCAAATATTAACATGAATGAGGGCAGGGTTATGGTTAGATTTTTGTAAAATAAATTTAGATAAAAGAGAAATTTCTTAAAACAATTTTTTTTGCAGAAATAATTTTTCAGTAAAAATGTAGATAAGAAATTTCTTAAAAATAACTTTTGAGAAAATTTCCTAGATATTATTATTATAGATTATGGACTTAAAGATTTTAAAGACTCTAGAAATTCCATCTTAAGTATTGTACATATTCCTCCAAGTCCTCCCCAAGACACACACTTTTTCTTATTAGGTAGGGGTCAATGTCCTTAAACAGAGAGAAAAATTCTTCGTAATCTCATAGACTAAGCAAATGAAGAAATGCAAATGAATTCTTTTAATCTCTGAATAAATTATAGTCAGCTTCTGACTGAAAATATATGGTAGCTTGTCTTACAACACAAGTTGGGAAATAAGTTTGTTAAACTTGCTACCATATTTTCTGAAAAATGAAGTTGGGACAATTTTTATTTTTCTAGCTTAGAGTTGAAATCAGTAATTGAAGGTAGAGTTGATGGATGTAACTGGGAATTGAAGTCTGGGTCCTTGGGTACCAAACCCTCAATCCACACAGATTATTTTACTTTTGAAGGGCCTTCACTCTCCAAAATGGACTCAGATAAAGTACAAATGCTACATATACATCTGGAAAAAGACTTTTCAGGGATCTGCTTTATTTGGTCACACATATGCCTGCCATTAAAATGAATCAGATCTTCATCCTTTTCAGCATTCCTCGAAAGGGCTTGACTCAGATTCTTCAGAGGTCCTTGAGAACTTGTCTTAGACAATGCTGCTCACTGATGGAGCAGAGGGCACAATGACGATCTGATAATAAGTACTCTCTCTTCTCCCAACTGACCTCCTGCCCGTGGCTCGTTCATTGACCTAAGTTTGTTCTCATGAACTGAGAGTTGCCTCAACATTACTGCTCCTTTACCACAACTGGAGAAATCCCTGACAAAGGCTTTCTTTATGAAAGTGGAGATATTCATGCGACATGACTGGGGTAGATCAGTGGCTCCCAGCCTCCCTCTCTATTAGAAAACATAATTGTGTGTCAGTGATGGCAACAGAGAGAAATGCCATCTGGTGTGCTCAGAATTAAAAAAAAAAAACAAAAAAAAAAAACCCAAAAACAAAAATGGGGAAGGAGAGTTTCCTTATGATCTTGACATTAATTTACCAAGAAACTTCAAGAAAACCGTGTCTTTTAGTCAACCCTCATCTCTGTTTTTTTAAAATATCAGTTTGTAAACCTTATGGGGTATTTAAAGATAAAATCATTTTCAAACCAGGAGCTATGTATACTGTTTAGTGAGTTTTTGTTTTTTATTTTTACATTCTATGAAAATTTCACATGTTTTCCATTGGCCTTTAAACTCTTCTGATTTTAATACTGACAACCTGTATTATTTAAACACCGCCTGGAAATCCATACATTTTAGACCTTCCCTGAAATACAACTTGACAGTTATAGTTCTATGCTTGGCTAAAATTAAATGTGAGGTTGTGAGCTACCTACTTCTACCCTTTCAGTGAACATTTCTGAACTTATTTTGTGAATATGAGCATCAATCTTATTTTATTTTGTATTAACCTGATTTATACTTCCACAAAGAATATAATACATTTTAAAAATGCATTCAATATAAAAAAGTTAAAATATATTTAAAATGACTAAGACAATAAAGGTGAAGAAAAAATAAGGGATGAAGGTAGTATTCCAAATGCATGCTATGAGGTTCCAAATGCTTGTTGGATTTGGGCCAAATTTGATTCGAGGCTTGCTTCATTCCCTGTGAATCATTTTACCTCCATGTAGGTGTCCAGTGATTGACTTTACTGTTAACTTGTGAGAACATTTCTGCTTTGCTTGTGCTCTCTATCTGACCACATCTGTCCAGAGGCACCAAGATTCGGAATTTCTTACTATTTTCCCTTTTGCAAGTCAAATTGGTGAAAGGAACAGGTTCCAAATCATTCATTCATTCATCTATCCAATTCACAAATATTTAGTGATTTTTATGTGCAAGTTCTTGTGAGAAGGAAGGCAATTTTGCATAGAAGCTGGCCACAAGGGCTTTGAATTCAGACATGCCTGCATTTCAAATACTGGCCCCATCACCTTTAGTTGGTTAATCTAGGAAAATAACACCTTCTCTCTGGATGCTAGATTTTGCTTCCATAAATTGAGGATAATAATGACTTTACATGGTTGTTGAATTGAGAACATGTATTTAAAATTTTTCAGCAAGATATGGGACATATGGTTAGTATTCAATAAGTTGTATCTATTCATGCTAGATATTCTGCAAGAATCAAAAAATAATAAGCACAGCCTTTGCCCTACATTCACTATGCTATATGTAAGCATCAAATTCACCTATACAGCTATTCATAAGAAAGGCTATGAATTTAAAGTAGGGAAAAGTCTCTGCAGTTAGGACCAGATCTCTGAATAGTAGATCTAAAAGAGCAGGATATTGAGCCAGGTCCTCTGAAGAAGTGGTAGAATCTGGGATAGGCAGAGAGCGCACATAGGAACCTGAACTGGTGGAAAGAGTGTGGACAAAGTCCTAGAGAGGGGGATATATGAGGCATGATTGGAATTGATGAGAAAATTCATTCATTTGGTGGAAAAGAAAAGCCTTCTTATACGGAGGCAATAGTTAGAGACCACCAGGCAGAGTTAAGACAATGAAGTACCGACAATTTGATAGAACAGGAATCTCTGTGATGGAATTACCCCCTTGGAAACCAGAAAATCTAACAACTCTAACTGTATTTAACGACCTAGAATGATTAGCCAGTTGGAGCTCAAATGCCTTCAAGGTTGTTTATTTCCATTTTCTTTCCACAATTTAAAGTAAATTTGGGTTATAGGACATGCAAAGTGGCTAGATGACTGGGGAAAGTCCCAAGTTTGCTCATCTTCAAAATGAGAGGATTGAGCAGTTTCCTTTCTAGTGTTTCACCTCCAAAACCAATAAACCATTTCCCTCTTAAAAATGAGGATAAAGTCAACTATTACTCTCTCTTGCTGCTCCACCTCTACTGGCCTCTTGGATGTCTCTGGTTAAACTCCCAGATGTCTGCAAGAAATTCTCTGCACACTGAATCATAAAAAATGCCTTTCTTCTTCCTTTTTTTTTTTTTTTTTTTTTTTAAGGAGTGGTCTAGGTGTTGATTGGGCTGAAATTGCACACAACTAAAAACAAAACCAACCCCGTCCCACACACCACCCAAACAAAAACCTTCCATATGTATCCGGAAGCCACTTTACTACTTCCTGATTTTTAAACTCAACAGTTACATTTTTAAAGAGACACTGCACTGTGGAATATAAACATGTGAAATCTAAATACAAAATATAATGAAGCCCCTTGAACCAAGTCATGCAATGAGAAAATTTTAGGGCAGCCAGGCACTTTTGACTTTTGAACTCTGTTTCTAGTTGTACTGCTATTATTTGGTGGGTTTCGAGATGAGGCCAGCAACTTCCTAAGTGGCTTAGTTCACTCATTTTTAGAAGACACCCCTTATTCTCGTGTTTGCAGCATCCTTCTTATAAGGGGCTCAGGATATTTAAGCCTCAACACTGTCCAATACAGAATAGCATACAGTCTTTATGAATTACCAGTTTGAGATGGTGAAAGACAAATATTGCATACTTTTGTGTAAGCACAGGAAACGCCCTTTTGTGAGTCACTCTCCATGCAAACTGAAAGAGACGTATGATTACAGTGTGTGTCTAGGCCTTTCTAAGCCTCAAGCTTTGGGGACAATGAAGAACAGTAGAGGATGGTGGCTGGCACCAAGCACAGGTGACCAGAGAAATATCTTCTCAGTTTGGCTGCACTGTGGCAGCTCTTATTTTGGAATCTACTCTAGTATATGCCCAATCACGTTACTAACAAACCCTTTTATATCTTCAAAGTAGCTTTCTATACGTGGTGGTCTTTATCTTCTTTGAAAGCCATTCATTAGAACACTCCCAGTAATCTGATTTTCCTCTGTTCTCAATTCCTTGCCTCCTCTGTTTTTCTAAAGTCCCATTCCTGACCTCTATTTCTATTAATACCTGTAGGATTCCTCTGTGGTCTCACTCCATTTTCTAGAACACATACTTATTTATGATTTCTCCCTCCCATCATCACAAAAACATCCCTAAACTTATACTTCTTCCAGAAAACTTCCTAAATGCAAGACTAGTCAAGATAACTTTCAACATGTACTTTCTAAAAATGCATTTTGTCACTTTGATTTAAGGCAATCTAAATCATTATTTCATTCGGTTTTTAATTTATGTCTGCAATATCTCTGCTGTGATCTGTCTTAGCTTGTAACTTTGTAGAGAGAGCAGGATGTGTCAAATTCATTTTGAGAATGCCTTTGTAGGGTGAAAATTTGTTGTTCACAGATCTCATATTTATTGAGCACCTACTATGTGCCAAGCACTGGACCAGCTTCTAGCATTACAGGGATGAACAATGTATGTTCACCACTGTGGAAATCATCAAAAGCAGTAGCTGTTTCAATAGAAGTAGGCATAATATGCAATGATGATAAAAACTTGGAAAACAAAAGTGACTCAGATCAGGCAACAGCCCTGCTGAAAATGTGGGTGGCCAGTGAAAGTTTCTAAGGCCTTTTGACTTGATGAAAGACTGTATTAAATTGAGTGTCAAGCAGATTTGACCCAGGAAATAATGACCAGTGAACAATAAGCAGAGCCTGATTGATTTCTACTTCCTGCATTGCTTAATAATCCTTTTAAAAGTGTTATTGTAGATGCCCTTGATTAGGGAAATGCATTTCCATTTTCTGAGCTTTAGGGTCTAAAACTGTGTTTGCTTTCTTGCTTTGTTCTTGGTTGGATCCTTCATTTATCGGAACAATACTAACAAATGGCTCTTTCCTCAATTTCTCAGGTATATGAGTAGCAGGGTAACTCAGACTTAAATTGCCTTTTCACTATTTTTTTCTTGCTATGCATGCACATGCAAAAACATCCACCTTCAGACTTTTTACTGGCACATCGCGGAGGAAACTTGAGTGTCGGTTTAAGTCTGCGTAACTGAGACCATAGCTCTGTGGCTTTCACTGCACTTCCCAGTGCTGAGTAGACTGCTGGGATTCCACAAATAAATAATAAAAATAATAATGATTTTTCAAGCATTTGGAAATGCTGAGTTGAAAGGTGTGGTGTAAGTGCAATGTTTTATTGTGAAAGTGGTAGCTCACGCATTATCTGCTCCTAATGGAGGGCGGCAGTAATGGAGAGGGAGGCACTTACGCCTCTAGACCGGGGTCCCTGAAGGCGGGGTGGGGCTCGGTTGGGCACTGTGGTAACACTTACTGTACACAGGAACTGCTTCCTTCCAGTCTAGCAAGAAGGTATGAGAAGAGTCATGCTGCTGCTTGTTCCCCTAAACCTTACAAAGCCATCATTGTTTCATTCCCATAGAGGATGTGACTGAAAAATCATACTGGAAGAATACTCCAGACTTAAAGATATTAATTTAGGTTTTAGTTTGGGGCTCAAATAAATACATCATTGGTACGGGGCATGTCAGCAGCTTGGATGTGAATATACCCTGTGTGTGTGATATGGACCGAGTTATCCCACCCGACCCCACCCCAGTTTATATGATAAGGCACTAGCTACTGTTAGCTCAGAATGTGACTGCATTTGGAGATTAGATGTTTCAAAAGGTCATTAAGTTAAAAATAAGGCCATTAGGGTGGATTTTAATCCAATCTGACTGATGTCCTTATAAAAAGAGGAAATTTAGACATGCAGAGAGGCACCAGGGACACGAAAGCACAGAAGAAAAACCATGTGAGGGTAAAACAGCAAGAAGGTGGCCGTGCGCAAATCAAGGGGAGAGACCTCAGAATAAAGCAAACCTGCTGATATCTTGACCTTGGACTTCCAGCCTCCAGAAGTATGAGAACATAAATGGCTGCTGTTGAAGCCGCCTGGTGCGTGGTATTGTGTTATGGCTGCCCTAGCAAACGGACGCAGTCTGGGATTATCCAGACTTCAGATTCACATTGAATGCTGCAGTATAATATAGAAAAAAGACACACATTTTTTTTATTCAGTATAATCTGAATGCTTTTCCAGCTAACTTCATAACTTTAATTATAAAATGAACATAACCTGTGTCAAATTATGAATATGTTAACATATTGAATGGGGACAAGAAAAATAAGCACCAGATTTAGACTCCATAGGCATTTGAAGGTAGAGTAAAAAAATCTGGTTTCCTTGACCACATTGTCATAATATGCATATATAACAGTTTATTGAATCCAGGCTGTGTAGACAACCAGAAGAACTCTGGCTCCATACTATTACAATGCATGCCCACAACAAAGACTCCTGGAGTACAGCCCCGTTCATTCGATCTCTCTAAGCCTGACCAACATGAGAGCTGAAAACCTTACCTCTGTCTAAAGTGTATCTATGTAGCCATCCATAAGTTATTAACTGGCCTGCCTGGGCTCTGCTGCTGAAAATATTAATATATTCAAATATTCTAGCTACTGCAAAAACCAGTATATCAGATAAATGCATTAATATCTTTCTTAAAAGAACCTGATGTTATTTTTTAAAAGTTTCTTGCTTTTTCCTTGGACTCCCACTGAAATCTAGGTGATATATGGCCTAATAAGGTAAAGTGGCCATCAGGTACCAAAGTGCAGGATTGACTGTATCCATAAAACTCTGTTTATTGTACTTGAAATACAACACTCATTCGTGTGAACTGTAGGCTGAGTACTGTTCATCACATCCAATGGCAGAAATGTTTTCTTTTTACTTTCTTAGACATTTTACCCAGTGGGAATGATATATCCTCTAACTGCAGATGAGGCTACCTCTACCCTATCAATATTCTCACCTCATCCTAAAGGCTGGCTCTTTTGCATACAAGTACAGCCTCATTGGAGTTGGAAGGCAAAGCTTTGCTGAGAACCAGCAAGCTGAGTGGAAAGGCTGGAGAAATTAAAGCAGTGTTGGAGTGGGTATCTGAGACTTATCCCTTTAGATCACTGCTCTGTGTCTGTGGATCCCAAGTTGAGATATATATATCTATATAGTGACCAGCATTTGTGCTATCCAGGTTTGCCTTTTGCTATTGGCTGCACTTAAGGCCCTTTATCAATGACAGCGAACAAAGTAGGTGGTCTTCTACCTCTTTCTTGCAGCAGCAAAAAAAAAAAATAGTGACATAATTTTTCACAGCCTGAAATAATTGTGGAGGTACAGATACTGGTTAGGTTCACTATGAATTATTAGTGGAAAAGTGGGTCTCAGAAGTACGTTACATGTGAAATATTTTTCGTCACTTGAACATGTGCCGTCCAGAGCTGGCCCTGTTCTAGCCGTCACAGGGAACAAACATTTCACATTCACAGATGCTCCCAATTTGGTGCGGTTTGGAGTGTAATTTAGATCAAACGTCTCCATGTAAATGAGTCAGGGTTTCTTAATTAGGTGCCTCTAAAGCAAAACCTTGGACCACATCAGTAGGTGTGGGTGTGGTACCCACAATACTGGAATCTTTCCTATAGACCAGGCTCTCAGTATCATTCAAATAAAGCTTTTTTTTTTTTTTTTGGTTGTTTTTTTCAGGCAGAGTAATAAATCTGCAGATGGCATAGACAGAAAGACGCTACTTCAGAAGAGCTGTCTAAAAACACTGCCTCTTTGGCAAATGCCTTAAAGTAGGTCATTCTGCTGTGATTTAGCTTTTTCTTTAGAATTGATTGCCAGCTTTTTGTTCCCATTACAAGTAGGGTGCATTCCAGTCCACAGACTTGTTCTTAATTTTTCCAACTGGTATTTGTTTACTAGGATTTGCAGATCTTCATATGAAAATGGCCAATACCCTGTCACAGTACTAATCATGCACTTGACCACAAAGCGAAATGGATCCTGGTGATAATCTGGCAATGCTGAAATATTAAATGCCTTAAACACTCCGTCTTCCCACAGCAAAACTGCATTGATTTATATGGGTAGGTTTGTTGAAATAATTGTCCCATCTTTTATACATGTGCAAAGAAGAGGTGACAGGATGTAAATGGAAAACTTTTACAAGCCATATAGCTGTTTGTATAGATATTCAGGTTATCTGCTTTTATACTTGTCATTGTTTGTGTTTTTTATAGGGGGAAAAATCATTTGGTCCCATTTCCCCATCGAGGCTTCGGGATTTACCGCTGAACCCCCGCCGGCATTAATGAGTTACCTGCATAAATTCCCTGGCAATCGATGGGCACATAGACCTTGTTTTGTTATATTAATTATTCCTCACAGAACCTTGACACTGACATTAAATGAGGCCTTAAAAAATCTTGATGAAGGTCTTAAGGTATCTTTTACTGTTCAAATATTAGCATTGCAAAAACTATGTCTAAGGCATTATTCATTTTGTGGAACCACAGGGAAGGAGGGGAGGGGTTGTGATAAGAAGAAAGGAAGGGCACAGGGAGTGAACTCTCTGGTCTTAACTCTTTATTGCCTAGGGGCCAGTTTTCTGAGAACAAGTTATAATCCTCAAAGTGTGATAATGGTGTGATAATAAATGTTAAAATCATAATGAATTAAAAGAGCGGACTACGTTGTTTTCTCCAGATTGGTGTTGAATATGGTGTCTTCTCCACAGGCCAAATTTGTCTTGGCAAATTCTTGGTGTTTTCAGGTGAATTCCAAAATGTCAGTTAAAAAGACACAAAGAAGTGGGCTTTGGAGAGGCAGTGGAGATATTGGCTAGGTATGTCACAAGACTGACTGCTAAGTGTGTCCTTAAGAAACAGGCTATGAAAAAAGGTTTTATGTGCAATTTTCTTTCATTCCCAATAAAACTTCTTTTACTTAGATGGAGTATAGAAGGTTCTGATTAAGCAAATGCTCTGGTCAAAAACACTTATATGTGGATTAACAGTAATCAAACAACAAAATTAATATTAAAATTACAATGGACAAAACGTTGTTATCCTTCAGTAATTCACAAGGAACTTCTGAATCGTGAAGCTCTCCTGAGGAACTTGAGTTACCTCTGTGCTAGAGTGTGGTTATTAGATAAGTGGATGGGAGTTATTAGACATTTCTCACTGAAATTTCTGTGAAATAGCAGCAAATTGAAATGTTTTTGGATCCTTTTGGAGCAGAAGTTGTGTACTGAATTATTATTTGATGATGCTCTTCAGGCTCTTACAATGCTGATCATTGTGAATTTACTTTCTAATTTTTTTTCCTTTGCTGGCTAGTTATTCTTACTATGTTTGTCTCAAAGTTGTGTTTAACTCCATCCTTTCTTCAGGGGCTCTGAACGTGCTTGGTAAATGCATGCACTTTCATGGTTTGAAATATTCCTCTAAAAACCTAATTCCCAAACCTACATTTCCTCCTTTAACATCACACCTCCACTCACCCACTTGCTAAAATGATTTGTTAAATACCTCCTATTGTTTGACTCTCTACCAGTTCAATGGCACACTACAAGGTCCAGGAAAAAATGATTTCTGCTCTGAAGGAATTAAAGTTAACCCACATACGAGGAAGGATTAATTACAATTTTACAGCAGGTGTAGTACAGCTATCTGTGGTTGCAGTCAGCCTGACGGGGCGGTAAGAAACAACTTCATCTCTTTGATGATTTAGAGTTTATAGTGGGCTTTCATTCACATGTAACCGAATTTTCTAAAAGTCCTTTGAGGTATAGGTATTGTAACAGAAGAGGAAACCGACACTCAGAGAAGTTGTTATCCAAAGTGACACGGTTAGAGTCATAAAACTAGGATGCAAACTTGGGTTTTCTGCTTCTGAATCCAGTGCCTCTCCACTCCATCTACTGGATTTAATGTAAGATCAAGTTTCTCTGCTTGGGTTTCCAATTGCACCAAACTTGAATAACAGTATATACTCTTAGCTTGTACTTTCTTTATGTTATTAGATCACATACACACACACACACACACACACACACACACACACACTCACGAAGGTAGATAAATTCGGTATTATCTCTACAATGAGATGAAAAAACAGTGGCTGAGACGTGAAGTGACGTGCCCGAAGTCACCGTGGAAGCTCACACTCAAGCTGGGGCTGGAGCCCAGTTTTTTAGATTCTCTTAAGCTATCAGAGGCAAATGCACACAGCACTGTCCACCCACAAATACTGCTTTCTAATTAAATTGGCAACTGGATAATTTACATATTTTTTCTCTGTGTCTACTCTTGTTCACCTAGAATCTATTATCAACAGAGTGATCCTTTAAAACAGAAGTCAGTTCATGCCATTCCTACTCAAAATGCTGTAACTGACTTCCCTTTTTAACCTGCATGAGGGCAAGGATGGTTTTTGTTAAGTTGACTGATGTGTGATAAGATCCTAGAACAGTTCCTGGCATACAGTAGGTGCTCAGTAAGAGTACACAGGTGACCTGGTTTTATCAGTGGCATCACCACTCTCTTAAATCTACAGATTGCACCCCCTGACACTGTCTGAGACTCTTTCCAGTCCTTTCTGGAGGATCATATCAAAAGTACCAGCAAATACTCCTGACCTACTTCAAAGCCACTCTAGGAATTCCTCTCTTCCCACTGAGCTCCACAGCCAACACCAGAATAATTGCTTCGTAGTCATGTTAAGAGAACTATTGGCTTTCTGGCTTTGCTCCAGCCTCCTCCTTCAGCCCCTCCATCCCTAAGTTCATTTTACATAGGACCAATGGATAGGTTGTTTGAGATGCAGTGTGTCACTTAACGAGGGGGATACATTCTGATAAATTCATCATCAGGCAATTTCACGGTTATGTGAAAATCATAGGGTGTACTTACACAAGCCTAGAAGGTATAGCCCACTACAACCTAGGCTAGTGAGCCTAGACTATAAACCTGTACAGCATGTTACTGTACTGAATACTGCAGGCAGTTGTAACACAGTGGTATTTGTGTATCGAAATATAGAAAAGGCACAGCAAAAATTCAGTATCATCTGACGGGACCACCACTACATGTAAGGTCCATGATCGATGGATGTATCATTATGTGGTGTGTGACTGTACTGAAATACCAAAGCAGAAATTGCATTTTTCGGCTGCTCAGTAACCTGCCTTGGTTTCCTATAGCCTGAGATGTCAGATTCCAATAAACTTTTCTGCCAGTCCCACCCATAACCTGGCCCCACCCTGCACTCAGGTCTCTCCTTCTCCTTTGCCTCTGGCCACAGGACAGGCTGCTCACTCCTGCTTGGTTTTACTCCAGCCACTCCACGGAACATCCTTGTGCTTCCCAAATCCCACCAGCTCCACCTTTCACTGGAGACTTCTCAAGTCTTTCAGCCCATTTCTCCCCATTTGAATTACAGGCTGCACATACTGTTTAACAGTTAATTAGTCTCTTCTTTTTTTTTTTTTTCCTTAAGTGCTTTGTTCCCTTCCTGTTACATTAGTAGCATTGCAAAGGCAAAACCTTAGACTTCCGATTTTATACTTTTATCTTCCCCACTTTCCTGAATGTAGGATAGAACACAGAGCAGGCATTCCATAGGCATACTTCATTCATTGGTGCTTACGGGCTGCTGCTTGTCTATATATTTTGCCATGCCAGCTTTAGGTAGCTGAACACTTCAAATGATACATTTTGAAGGATATCTTAAATTTATATATTGTTGGCAAGTAATGGCATTTTTTACAGCTATACTGATGAGGTATATATTAGGATAAATGTATACTTAAACTCCAGCCTTATCTAGTTTACAACATGTTTGCAGCATGTCTAAACGTAGAAAACCATACTGCACCCACCAGTGATTAATTGGGTCTTGCCGTGCGCGTGTGTGTGTTTCTTTTCAAGCATCTAAAGTGAATTCTATCATTAAGAAGTCACAAAATATGTAGAAATTAGTATAAAAAGCATTTAGGAAATAACTAAAGAATACAAATTAATCTAACCAACAATTAAGTTTTTAAGGCTATTTTGAGGCTTTATTATGGAAGTCTAGGTAGCAGAGCAATAAACCATGTTTGCATAATATAAGTTTAAGCCTGTAATCCTAGCACTTTGGGAGGCCGACGAGAGTGGATTGTCTGAGTTCAGGAGTTTGAGAACAGCCTGGGCAACACGGTGAAACCCTGTCTCTACTAAAATACAAAAAATTAGCTGGGCGTGGTGGCAGGCGCCTGTAGTCCCAGCTACTCGGCAGGCTGAGGCAGGAGAATTGCTTGAACCCAGGAGGCGGAGGTTGTAGTGAGCCAAGATCGTGCCACTGCACTCCAGCCTGGGCGACAAAGCGAGACTCCATCTCAAAAAAAAAAAAAAAAAGGAAAAAGAAAAAAGTTTAAAAAGGTCCATGTTTTTCAACAACTTTGATTTTATTTTGCAAACATTTGAAGGAAAATTGTTACTCCCATCCTTATTCATAGGTTAAGCTCTGACAATCTGCATTCTGCCATCTTGTCTTCTCGATTCATCTTGAGAGTCAGACACTTGTGGCTCTTGCAGGTCCTGACAGACCACTGCTGGTATCCCCCTGCTACAGCACTACAGCTTGACACTTTGCAGAGTAGGCACCTCATTTATAAAGCACATTCAGAGACCAAGTTCTTTACCCTTTCTTCTCCCTATGGAAAAAGCCATTCTGAGAGTGGGTTTTGGATTGGATTATTATTTTGGACACTCCATGTTTCTGCTTCATTTAGTTCCTAGGACAAATGATGCAAACCTGATAATTCTGGGCATCAAATCCCATGTTAAAGTCCTCTTTCTTTTAGCGCAGACTTTGCTTTCTTGGTCACAGAGAACATCTTCCCTCCTCCTGTTTCTTGTCTTTAGATCCTGTTCTGAAAGTGTGGTCCACAGACCGTCGGCAACAGTGGCACCTTGTTCTCTGTACAGAATCTCAGGCCCCATCCCAGACTTCCTGAATCATAATTTGCATTTTTTAACAAGATTGCTAGGTGATTTGGTTTGTGAGCACACTGAAGTTTGGGAAGTCCTGAGCCTCTTTTAGGGATGCCCATGTAGCAGAAGTGCTGGCCACGGGACCGGCAGGCAGAGGAGACGTCACAGTTCCCATTGTCTACCACTTGACCCCCTCGATGCCCTCAATCATTCGAATCCCCTTTCGCCCTAGTACTTTAAAGTGTTTCCTGTGCTTGGTGAATGAGTCACACAGCACAGGTGCATCTGCGTCGATAGAGGGCAGTCTTTTTTTCTAGCAATTAGTTGACGCCATTAGGCTCTTCCGATGGGGTCTGGGTTGTGAGAGGCGAGGCCTTTCGTTGGGATGTAGGATAGCGGCCCTTACCACTTGTGGTCATTAAAGTTCCCGTGGTGCTTTTTGTGAGTGAAGGGATTGTTAACCTCGGCGTCCTGGCTGACTTCCAATCTGTGTAATTGCATGCAGCCTACCTAAGTCTGCTCTGTAGTTTCAATTAGGTAAAGTATTGTTCACTTCTTGTACTAAACTGCTGTGTTGTGTGGCTACAGACTGCTAATTAGCTGGTGTTTTTCAGGTAGCTGCGTTCATGATGAACAAAACGCTCTCTCTGGTCATCATCTTCCCCGCCTCCACTCTCCCCAGTATCCACAATCCTATATACAATTGCAGGCCAATTTTCTACATATTACCATTTCTTGGAAAAAAAGTGCTTTGGAACAGAAATTCCTAGTACACGACAATGAACATTTATTTAGATTCTCTATGTAGTCACCTGCTTCTAACCTTATCTAACCTATTATAGGGTGTGTGTCCGGGAAACCCATGCAGAGAATAAAAAGAATGTGACAACAGGTGGAAGAAATAGGCCTTCCTCTGCCAAGATGAAGGGTAAATTTCTGTGATTGCCAGGGAAGTATGAATTGCTTTAAGAGCTTGCCACTCCAGGAATTGGTTATTTTAAATGTGATATGAAAGAAGGATGAGGTCAGAGAGAGCAGGGCATGCATTTCTTTCTTTTTTCCCACTAGTTAGAAAAATATAGTGGGACATGTAAACTAGCAGTAAAATGCCTTAATATCTCTGTGGGGAATATTTGGCCCTAAATAGGAAATGTGGCACCAGGAGAGAGAATGGAATTCCTTTCTGTTGACTTAAAAGTTAGCACCAAGGGAAGTACGTGGCTCTGGAATGGCAGTTGGAAATGAAAGAAAAGTGGAAAAGATGGGTGAGCAGGAAGCCAAGAGGGCAGAGTTGCGAGGGCAGAGTTGTGCTGTTATCAGAGAAGAGATGTGTTTGAGAATGGAATTTTTCTGAGATATGAAATGATTGCTATAAAGTGTCCAAATGGAAAAAAAATTCTGATTTAGGTATAACGTATCACTTTACATGCCTTTTCACTACGTAAGCAAATTTAATTTGTTTTAATGCCCAACAACAGATACACAGATTAATTAGACGAGAGTTCATTTGGAGCGATTTATCTTTTCGTATCCCAAACTCTATGGGAGGTAAATGAAAATCAATAAATGAAGTAAAGAAATGAGTGTACAAAATTGATAAAGGGAAGACTATGAAGAGGTGTCTATTGACCATCAGTTCATGGAGAGCAGGAAAAGACGTGTTTTCAGTGCCAGAGGACCAACCTATGTCTTGCCCACTCCTTACAGTGGTTCTGTCCCAACGTATTCTACTTGTCTCTTTGAAATGAGAAAGAAGAGAAGGGGTTTACTTAGTCCAGTGGAAGGACCGACTTAATGCCTGTTAAAAATAGGCTGGTTTACAAATTCCTGTTAGAAGAGGAGGGATATAGAGCCAGAAAATGGGGATTAAGAATGAGATTGAGGGATGTGAACACTCCCAGACGTGGCAAGGGAAGCTTCCAGATCCTAGAGCTTTATTGCTTTCCTGGTAAAAGTGTCTTCATTTCCAGCTCAGCATCTAGCACAAAGTAAGTACTCAACCTGTATTTGTTTCACGAATACATGGCCGGACAGATGATGTAGGCAACAATGTTTTGAATGTGAAGTAAGTTTTTAGAGTGACAGACAAGAGAAAGAATCTGAAGAGGATGATGAATATTGGGAGGAAAGGTAGAGAACAGTGGAAATATGTATGAGGAAACAGTTTAGTTAAAAAGAATGTGGGTAGGATACAGAAGATCAGAAGAAATGACCAGAAATAAGATACAGGAACCTTTATACCAAGGGCAATAATGTAAAGCTTGTGAGTTCTGCATGTATTTTTAAACTTTCTTTTTACATATTAATGAATGGAGCTGGGGAAAAATTATAGACCAAAAAATGTCATTGAGGCAGAAACATAATAGGCTCAAAAATGCTAATCTTAAATTTGAGCTCTACTGTTTTGTAGCTACTTCCAAAAAAGATTTTTCCCAATGGCCTGACCAAGATAGCCCCTAACCTCCTTTCTTTGCCCCCTAGGAACTCTCATTCAAGTGAAGCCTAGGGTTTTAGTTATATACTGCTTCAAAGTCAAGTGTGGGTTGAGTCTGTTACTAGCCACAGACAAAATATTATTTATGGCTGAGATTTCCTCCTGTCCATTGCTCAACTCCAGTCTTTTCTCAGCCTAGACATTACAGTCTTGAAAACTGAAATCTCATATATAATATGCACTTTTTTCTTGCATGAGAAAAAAATCCCAACGACATGGAAATTTGCAGATACCCTGTGTTAAGTATTCCTGGATGTCACCCTGCAGCTCTAATTTCTGCTTTCTCCTCTGCATTCTGGGTACTGCTGCCGGACTTGTCAGCACCTTGTCAGTGCTTCCTGTTGCGTGGGCTACCATCGGACTCTGTGTTCTTAACAATTATCCATAAAAAACCCCAGAAGATCCTTCACAATTAAAAAATATATATTAACAGGTAAAAAAAAAAAAAAAAAGCCGCTTTAAGAAATGCAGTTTCCTGGAGCGGGTGCTATGTGTAAATGCTGCACAGCCTTGACTAAATGCAGCATGGTCTCGTCTTTCCCAGCCCTGTGATGCTCTTTTGTTCATGGTGTGACAAGGATGTGGGGAGCCAATATGATTTAACTAAATAATACACAAATGTCAAGAACACTTTCATGTCTTGTGTATAGACCAGAATAAATGACTCGGATGGAATGTTTTGTTTTTCTTTTCAGGGAACAGCTCCACAGTTTACAAGGAGCTTTGCTGACAAGAAGTGGCTAAGAAATATTATTTAAAATAACCTATTTTAATGTAGGAGTAAATGGCTGAGGTTTTCACTTGGGTTCAAAAGACAGAGGTCTGGAAAGTAAGTTGACCGGCAGAAAGCAGTGAGGACTTAGGTTTGTCCTGGAATTCTTATGGGCAGTGGGGAGAAAAATAAGTCCAGTAAGAAATGAAAATGAGGAAACTAGTTTCTCAGAATTAAAGGTGAACTGAAAGGAATTGGCAGCTGCTGGGACATGCCAGCCAGAGAGGCCATGGTATCCGATACACGTGACAGACAGAGAGACAACAGCAATGCTCCCCAAACAACTCGCCTGAAGGGCTTGCCAGGAAGCCAGATGCTGCTTCTGGAAGAATATCTTCCGTGGTTGGGCATCTGGGTTCAGTGCTTTCCATTTAAAGAGGAGAAAGAAGGTGATAAAAGGCAGCACCATTACTGCCTTCTAAAAAAACGTGCTCTTTCTAAGTATATATACGCAGGCATGCACGCGCACACATACACACACACGCAAGCATTAATAAATGTTGACATGGAAACTGTTTGTAAAAAGAACCCCTAAAAATGAAAGTCTTCTTTTTAGATAGAATGTAGTAGAGGCAGGAAAGTGGGGAGGGTGAGAAGACAGACACTAAGAAAACCCCTTCTATAAATATAAGGGCTCACTAATTAATTAGGATTAATTAGGTAATTTTATTTAAAAGGCTGGGATTATATCTGGTGTTCAATTAGAAAAAGGGAGTCTGAGGGATTGGCCTGTGCCTCTATCACAGTTGGCTCAGCTTTCTCACTCTTTGTTTTACCATCCCTCCTTCCCTGGAAACACAATCGAGTATTGGTATTGGCAAGAAAGCAGAGTGTGGTTTAGTGGACTGGAAATCAGGTGACTTGAGGTCTGCTTGATTTTTTTTCTCCCTTCCACTTTGAAGTTTGCTCCATAAAACAAGGGAACCAAATTTCTTTATACACTTAAAAGCAGAGGGCAAGCTTTTTAAATCAAGGTGATTTTTTTTTTCATCATATGCTAAATAATTCAAGGTAGTATGACAATATTGGATCTCAAATGATGGACAAGTAAGCTGGGGTTGACCTGATAGGAGCTAGAAGTGGTAGAAGTTATTTACTAGTGAGAATTATGACAGAAGATGTAAAAATAAATTTTTGTATTTCAAATTTCGCTACTAATCCCAGATAATCAAGAAACCAGAGAAACTGGCAATCTTACTACGTATTGCAGTAATTGATCTAACAGGCTCCACCCATCACTGATGGGTGGTCACAGGTTCCCTGACTGAGTCTCCCTTGGTGTGGCCAACCTCTTTCAGAACTCGTTCATTATAGTGCTTGCACCCTTTTAACATGCAGTCTTAGTATTAACAGTGTCTCTTTTTTCCAGCTTTTAAGTTCAGGAGTAACTATGCAGGATATGCAGGTTTGTTATGTAGGTAAATGCATGCGATTGGTGGTTTGCTGCACAGATTTTCCCATAACCTAGGTATTAAGCCCAGCATTCATTAGCTGTTCTTCCTGATGCTCTCCTTCCTCCCATCCACACCCCACCACCTTCCAATAGGACCCAATGTGTGTTGTTTGAAAGGATTCCCTATTTAATAAATGGTGCTAGCTAGCCACATGCAGAAAATTGAAACTGGACCCCCCCCCTTCTTTATACCATATTTAAAAATAAATTCAAGATGGATGAAAGACTTAAATGTAAAACCCCACACTATAAAAGCCATAGAAGAAAATTTAGACAATATCATTCAGGACATAGACATAGGCAAAGATTTCATGATGAAGATGCCAAAAGCAATGGCAACAAAAGCAAAAATTGACAAATGAGATCTGATTTAAACTAAAGAACTTCTGCACAGCAAAACAATCTATCATCAGAGTGAACAGAAAACCTAGAGAATGGGAGAAATTTTTGCAATCTCTCCATCTGACAAAGGTCTAATATCCAGCATCTATAAGGTACTTAAATGAATTTACAAGAAAACAACCCCATTAAAAAGATTATTATTATTATTTTTACGATCAGAAGAGCTCTGCTTCTTTGTCAGGATGAAAAGAAGAGTATCAGGTGAGGGGAGATAAACTTGAAGGAAGAATTTGCTTACCCATACTCTTAAGATAGAATATTCCCTAGTAATAGTCTGAAAATACCAAGTTTCTAAGATTCCAGGTGATATGGTTTGGCTGTGTTCCCACCCAAATCTCAACTTTAATTGTATCTCCCAGAATTCCTGTGTCTTGTGGGAGGGACCCAGGGGGAGGTAATTGAATCATGGGGGCTGGTCTTTCCCATGCTATTCTCATGATAGTGAATAAGTCTCACAAGATCTGATGGGTTTATCAGAGGTTTCTGTGTTTGCATCTTCCTCATTTTCTCTTGCCTCCACAATGCAAGAAGCGCCTTTCACCTCCTGCCATGATTCTGAGGCCTCCCCAGCCATTGGAACTGTGAGTCCAGTTAAACCTCTTTTTCTTCCCAGCCTTGAGTATGTCGTTATCAGCAGCTTGAAAATGGACTGACACAGTAAATTGGTACTAGTAGAGTGGGGTGTTGCTGAAAAGATATCTAAAAATGTGGATGTGACTTTTTACTGTGTAACAGGCAGAGGTTGGAACAGTTTGGAGGGCTCAGAAGAAGACAGGAAAATGTGGGAAAGTTTGGAACCTCCTAAAAACTTGTTGAATGGCTTTGATAAAAATGCTGATAGCGATATGAACAATAAGGTACAGGCTGAGGTGGTCTCAGATGGAGATAAGGAACTTGTTGGGAACTGGAGCAAAGATAACTCTTGTTATGTTTTAGCAAAGAGACTGGTGGCACTCTGCCTTTGCCCCTAGAGATTTGTGAAACTTTAAAACTTGAGAGAGATGACTTAGGGTATCTGGTGGAAGAAATTCCTAAGCAGCAAAGCATTCGAAAGGTGACTTAGGTGCTGTTAAAAGCATTCTGTTTTAAAAGGGAAACAGAGCATAAAAGTTCAGAAAATTTGCAGCCTGACAATGTAGTAGAAAAGAAAAACCCATTTTCTGGGGAGAAATTCAAGCCAGCTGCAGAAATTTGCATAAGTAGCAAGGAGTCTAATGTTAATCCCAAAGACCATGGGAAAATGTCTCCAGGCTATGTCAGAGACCTTCATGGCAGCCCCTCCCATCACAGGCCCAGAGGCCCAGGAGGAAAAAGTGGTTTTATGGGCTGGGCCCAGGGTCCCTGTGCTATGTGCAGCCTAGGGATATGGTACCCTGCATCCCAGCCACTCCAGCCATGGCTGAAAGGGGCCAACATAGAGTTTGGGCTGTGGCCTCAGAGGGTGGAAGCCCCAAGCCTTGGCAGTTCCCATGTGGTGTTGAGCCTGTGGGTGCACAGAAGTCATGAATTGAGGTTGGGGAATCTCTGCCTACATTTAAGATGTATAGAAACACCTGGATGCCTAGGCAAAAGTTTGCTGCAGGGGCAGGGTTCTCATGGAGAACTTCTGCTAGGGCAGTGTAGAAGGGAAATGTGGGGTCAGAGTCCCCACACTGGGGAACTGCCTAGTGGAGCTGTGAGAAAAGAGGGCCACCATCCTCCAGACCCCAGAATAGTAGATCCACTGACAGCTTACACTGTGCACCTAGAAAAGCTGCAGATACTCAATGCCAGCCTGTGAAAGCAGCCAGGAGGGAGGCCGTACCTTGTAAAACCACAGGGGCAGAGCTGTCTAAGACCATGAGAGCCCACCTCTTGTATCAGTGTGACCTGAATGTGAGACCTGGAGTCAAAAGAGATCATTTTGGAGCTTTAAAATTTGACTGCCCCACTGGATTTTGGACTTGCATGAGACCTGTAACCCCTTTGTTTTGGCTGATTTCTCCCATTTGGAATGGCTCTATTTACTCAATACCTGTACCCTCTTTGTATCTAGGAAGTAACTAGCTTGCTTTTGATTTTACAGGCTCATAGACAGAAGTGACGTGCCCTGTCTCAGATGAGACTTTGGACTGTGAACTTTTGGGTTAATGCTGCAATGAGTTAAGACTTTGGGGGACTGTTGGGAAGGCATGATTGGTTTTGAAATGTGAGGACATGAGATTTGGAGGGTCAGGGGTGGAATGATATGTTTGGCTGTGTTCTCACCCAAATCTCAACTTCAATTGTATCTCTGAGAACTTCCATGTGCTACTGGAGGGACCCAGCGGGAGGTAATTTGATCATGGGGGCTGGTCTTTCTTGTGCTTATTCTTGTGATAGTGAATAAGTCTCACGAGATCTGATAGGTTTATCAGGGGTTTCCATTTTTTCTGCTGCTTCATTTTCTCTTGCTGCTGCCATATAAGAAGTGTCTTTGCCTCCTGCCATGATTCTGAGGCCTCCCTGGCCACATGGAACTGTAAGTCCAATTAAACCTCTTTTTCTTCCCAGTCTTGGGTATGTCTTTATCAGAAGCATGAAAACGGACTAATACTCTAGGCTTATGAAGTTGATCTTACCTGGAACCACTCACTGGCTATTAGATTATCATCTTGTTCAATGAAGTAATGAGATTCCATTTGTTCAACAAAAATTATTGAGTATCTGTAATAGTAGCACATGGTACTAGGGGATATAGCAGGAATCAAAATGACACAAATTTCTGCCCTTCTGGAGCCAGTGCTCTAAGAACAGAAGAGGCCAGGTTAGTTCTTTATAATTTCCATTTTCATCAGTATTTTCAGGATATGGCTATGCTATAGAATATCATTTTTTTTCCCTGCTAGATTATATTTATTCCTGTGTTTTTTAAAAAGCTGAAGGGTGAAGGCAAGAACAGTAGCTGGTCATTGTTATAAATTCTGCCCAATGTCTGGTTAAGCTGAGGTTATTCTAGGTGTTCCTTTTGTAATGAGTAGTTTTAGTCACAAAATATATCTTTGCTCTTGCCAAATGTTTTCTTCTATCAACATGCATGCCATTCTCAGACTCTTTTCCTGGTATCTCTTTCTCTGACCACCCATTCAATGTTAGAAGTCTCTAGGAATCTGTCCTTGACTCTCTTCTGGGTTCACATGGTCCCTTGGAGGTATTCATGACCTTACCCCATTGCCATCTTTAAACCAAGAACTCCAAAATTTGGCCCTAGATCTCAATCACCTTTCTTGCATTCTCAACATATATTTCTTATTCTCAACCGGATTTTGCTAATAGAATATAACAATGAGCAAGTCACATTATGTTAACAAAATTTCTGCTTTTTTCATGACTCCAATTTGGTCCTTTTCCTATGTGAAATGTAAGTTAAGGATATCACCATTCGGCTAATTCAAAATCTGGGTGCCCTCCTGGAATCCTTTGTCTTCCTACCTCTCGTATGTACTTGGTGCACATGTTCTGTTGCATCTACCTCTTCAATGCCTCTTGTATCCATCCCTTTCCCCCTTTCTCCCTATCGCTCCCTTAGCTGGGGATCTCTAGCTTGGACTACTATAGCAGCATCTTCACTGTTTTCCCTACTTCTGGTGTTGCCCTTCTACAAACTGTCCTTCACTCTTATAAAAACTGTGGTCTTTATGAATACAAATTTCATTACCTTACCTCTCCACTTCAGATCCTTCAGTGATTTTCCTAATGTCTACAGGTTTTTTTTTTTTTTGTTTTTTTGTTTTTTTGTTTTTTTGGTTTTTTTTAGACATGATCTTGCTTTGTTGCCTAGAGTGCAGTGGCAACATCATAGGTCACTGTAGCCTCCAACCTCCTGGGCTCAAGTGATCTTCCTGTCTCAAGCACTTGAGTAGCTGGGACTACAGATGCATGCCATAGTGTCTGGCTAATTTTTTAATGTTTTGTAGAGATGAATTCTCACTATGTTGCCCAGGCTGATCTGGAATTCCTGAGCTCAAGCAATCCTCCCTTCTCAACCGCTGAAAGTGCTAGGATTAAATGAGTGAGCGACAGTGCTTAGTCTACAGAAAGAATTTCAAGCTCCTTATCAGACTGTATGGTGTTCTTCACAATTTAACTTGTTTACAACATTCGAGGCTCATAATCTGCCACTGTTTATTCTTTTCATAATTCTGAATTCTCTAATCCTTCCAGAGGACTCGCCATTTCTTTACCACATTGCAGTTCTCTTCCATGTTCTTGTACAGAGTATTGTCTCTCCCTGTAGTAGGTCTGTTGTCTGCCAAGCCAACATCCTTAAAGATAGCTTGTTTCATGTCCTCTGGGGGGCATCCTTTGATTTTCCTAAGCTAAATTTCAGCTGCTGCCTAGAATTTTCATAGCATTTTAGATATTACATCATATTTATTATAATTGTTTACTAACTTATCTGCCTCAGGAGATGATAAGATATGTGAGGGTAGGAATCCTCTTTATGCCTTTAACATTGAGTTGAAGGGTCAGCAATGTTTTTCTGTGAAGGGTCAGATGGTAAATATTTTTGACCTTATGTACCTTGTTATGACTCATTGTGACCTCTTGCCATTGTAGCATGAAAGCAGCCATAGGCAAAACATAAACACATAGATGTGTGTTTCAATAAAACTTTATTGACAAAAACAGAAGGCAGGCTGAGTGTGGCCTGTGGTCCACACTTTTCCAACTCCGGATTTTGTTCACGCCTGGAATATAGCAGGCACTCATTTGAGACTTCCAGAAGGAATTCGTAGGTAGAATTTTACAGTTACCAAACATTTTCACAAATATGAATTTATTTGACTTAATTCACACCTGAACAAAAGAGATGGGTATAGACTTTGAAAGATTTTCTTAATGTTGTATGGTTTCTTAGGGCTGAGATTGGGCCCTGAGACTACATCTGATTCCAAATTCTTTCCATTAGGTTAAAGGCCAAGATTCATAGTAGAGAAGGGTGAGGCAACTTAAAAATGTTACCTCTCCTGAGGGAAATACCCTCTTGCCGTTGGCCATCACTTAACAATAGAGGCAACAATGATAGATGGCACGGTAGCAACTTTAGGTTTTGTTGTTTCCTATTTTTCAGTGGTAAATGTTACCATTCAAATGTTAAATCTAAAGATCTAAAGTAGTAATTTCACTCCCGTCTTAAAACCTTATCTCCCACAGCCTTCCTCTAGAACAAGGAGGCACTGCTGGAAGGATCATTGAACCTTAGTCCTCAGCTCACAAACCTTATAAATCCCATGCCAAGATGTCTCCTAAGTAGGTGACATTTTAATGATTACTATGGGGAGTTGGGAACTATTGCTTCACCCTCGCAATCAGAGTAATTAATTTTCTTAACTACCAGGCCAAATTCTGCCATGGGAGTCCAGTTGAGAAATTTCAGGCCCATAGGAAGTACATTAGCTCTTCAAAATGACTAGGGTGCCATTTCAAATACACAAGCAAAGGAGGTAGGAAGCTTCTGGCTTATTTCAAACAACTCGCAACCCCTGCCCCACAGGAAAGGAGGGGGGAAAAAAAAGAGAGTAAAAGAAAATAATAATTTGCACAGGTTCCTCATTTTCCAGTAAAAATACCCATGTCTGCAAGTCTTTGGATATCAGGTATTGTGGTTGGGTGAAAGACCAAAGTGTACAGAAAAAGAATGGAATGCCAGAAGACAGCACAGAAAAACATACCGGGCTCAAAAGCACAGCGGAGCTGAGCATTCAGAGGCCTGGGTGGGAAACAGAGAGCGTCACCAGCATGGCCCCTGATGACCAGAGAGAACGGTGATGACTGTGGGCTTTGAAGTCCATTCTTTAACCATATCTAATTTCTCCCCACCAAAACATCAGAAATACCTACAGTGCCATTTTAAAGACAGGGTGGATGAGTTATTTTGTCTCCATTGTTTGTTTTCTGATACAACCCTTATATTTCTGGGTCATTATCATTTAAGTTGCCTCTGACATGCTTTTGTAGAATATTTTATTTAATATCCATGAAGACCACAGAGAAGCTTTAAATATCGGGTTACTTTCACAAAATAGCCCCAGCTCAACAGTTTCAACGAGGCATTCAATTGGCATTCGTCCATGAGATTTGTCTATTCAGCCATATCATTTTTTCACCTTGGAATTCTATGAACAGCTGGACAACTTTCTTAGAGTCAATGCAAAAGGGAAGATTTTAACTTTCCTTTCAACCTATTTTACAAAGTGCAAGTCTCCTATAATAATAATGTTTATTTGCACCTAAAATCTGCAGCTAATATATTCTTCCAAAGCTATTTTTAAAAATCAACAAATAACATTACTTCCTAAGTCATTACTAAAAGTTGCCCATTTCTAAGACATTTTGATTTTCTCTGAGTAATATGTACATGCATAATGTGTACATAAAAGTTCTTTTGAGTTCTTATCCCTCCTCACAAATTTGAGATTGTTTTGGCTTCCAAAATGCATGCCACAAAGGAAATCTGGCTAACTAGTTAAATTTAGCTCTGTGGGAAGACTTTATTTATTTTCTAAATTTTCCATAATTATGTATTATTTTTATCATGGAAATGAAAATGTGGAAAAAGACTTCAGCAATATCTAGAATACTTTACTAATAGTCATGACAACAAAAATTCTAGTACTTCCAAAGGGCAGCACCAGGCCTAGGTGGATATGTAGTTGATAAAATTCCAGGTGAATATGTAGTTGATAAGATTTTAGGAGTGTTTATATTGGTGACTGGGACATAGAGTATGGCCCTGCTGGCTTGAAAATCTCTTACTTACTAGGCTTTCATAAAGCTGGTGTTCTGTTTGTCTTGGCAGGAAATTCTGATCATGAAAATCACTCTGAGAAGTTATACAACAAAGCAAAAGAACTAGAAGTCTCCTAGGGAGACTCTTCTAACAGAGGAGGCTCTTCATAAGAGGCATAGGGAGACCTGTGCCTATTTCCAATTTCCTTATGCCTGCCCCAAAGGCAGGCAGACTAGATGATCACATTAGCAAACTATCACTTGGAGGGTGAAAAGAGTTGGAACTAAGACCAGGGGACAATATGCCAGCCAGGCTGACAGGGAGTCTGAGACAGAAAAGAGTGGGGATTGAGTATGAGAATGGGGGTGTGATATAGCTTGTCAAACATGTGAAATAGTCTCACTGGGACTCTGGGAAACTGGCTGAGTCAGGACAGTAAGGAAACTCAAGTTTTGGAAAAAGATCCTGAGGGTGGGATAAAGAATTTTCTGGAAATCAGGAAATTTAGCACTAATTTAGCCTGCACTGCCTTGGTAATTCTTGCTATATTTATTTCATTAATAATTATTTTATATTTCCCTCATTATAAAATAATACTGTAACAATACATGTAATATAATACATGTAAAAATAATACATTGATGTAAAATGTTTAGTACTTATGTGCTAAGTACTATGCAAGACTCTTCAAAAGCATTATTCATATACTCCTCACTACAGAAATAAGCTCTATTATAATCTCCCTTTGACAGATGACAAAATGGAAGCTTAGAGTTGAATTACTTGGCCAAGGTTACACCTCCAGTAAGTGGCAGAGCCAAGACTCGCATTCAGGTCAGCCTAACTTCAAAGTCTGGTTTCTTTGTTCCCTTAACCTCGAAGTCTCCTCCTATACCATTATTAGAGGGGAGAAAGAAACACAGGAACAAAACTCTCACAATCCAACAACTCAAAGAAAGGAATATTAACATTTTAGTAAAAATTTTTATAGTCTTTTCTACATTCACAACGTTTTTCCCATATTTATAATTATGCTCACTTTGACTATGCAAAAGACTGTATCTCTGATTTTATTTAACATTTAACACAGCATTTCTCCAAGTTGAAGCAGAAAGAAAATAAAAACCATGAACTATACTTTACTAAGCCAATATGATGTATCCTGTTCTACATAACCCTCCCCTATCACTGAACGCTTACATTATTTCCAAATGTTCACTGTTGCAAACAGTGCTGCCATGGACAATTTTATCTGCATAAACTTTTCTCCTCTATGTGACTGGTTTTAAAGGTATGAAACTTTGAAAAGTCTGCATTCTCGAGATATGTTACATATACAGGTTTTCCGACATGTTGGCTGTCCATCCCAACCAGCAGCATACAGATGGCTTGATTAATACACACCCGCCAAAATCGGATTCACCCTATTTCATTAGTTTTCTACAACCTCGTCATCTTCTTTCCCATGTCTGTTTTTGGAAAATAGAGAAAAGGGCACCCTTCTAAACAATGTCTCATTTTGCTTTAAAAAGTAATGCTATCGGGGGCTATTTTCATAAGTACTCATCATTGAAATCGCAGACGTTTCTCTATGGCTGACTGGATATGGGAGACTAATGAGATAAGTGAAAACTGTGTGGACTTTTCCTTTTAAAAATCTCAAGATTTTGGCCATTTCTTTCCTTTTGACGTCCATAACTCCAATTGCAACTCCCCTGGGGCCTCCTGGGTTCTCTCCTCTTTCTACCTCTTTCATATTATACTCTGCTGTCAGATGACTCTTACATTAACACTGAGCACATCATGCAATTTTCTGGTTCATAAAAGGTTAATGATTCCCTAGTTATTATTTAACTTCTTTATTGGCTCTCAACCACCAACTACTACCCATCGGCAAGTAAACCATCGTGCTAGGTCCTCCTTCCCATTAACTTCATCTTCACTCTGCCTCTCTGCCTTTCCAAAGAGGCAGGCTATAGGAAAATGCATTTGACACTTGTATTTTATAGAGACAGTTTTGCCATTTATATGATGATTCAGAAGGTACCAGAGAACCTTCCAGGGCCTATCAGTGTAATGTCAATTTGTGAGAATGGCTATTAATAAAGGTTTCTGGCTGATGGGATCTTGAGATGATAGCTTATTCCGGATTCCTGGTCTTAAGTTATGATAGCAGATGCATAGAACTTGACCTTGAGTTTGATTAAGAATGAAGACTCTGGACTCTGAGACTAGTCAGCCTGTGCAGCCACTGGGCAACCTTATGCTTAATATAATCACAATCCTTTAAAAATTCTGCATCCACCTTCTAGTCCAACTGTGCTGCATTAAGCTTTCCCAGTTGATAGCTGATCTGCTTTGAGGAGTGCATTTAACTCAGAGCTCTGCAAAAATGGAGTGCTTTTCTGTTGACTGTAGAGTACGTAGGTCAAGTGGAATTTTTGGCACTTCATTACATTCCCTGACCCTTACTAAACAAACTTCAAAATATATATATTTGCAACAATTTGGAATAAACACTACATACAAGTGTTGATGATAGAACTACCAAATGCATCAAGACTAAGGAAAACATTCTAATGATTCTTTCAAACACGAATATATTTAAATTCCTGCTAAACAATCTTCTTATTTAGTCTTCTCAGGCTTTGATGACATGCCACGATTGGCTGTTTATCAAAAACTTAGCAAAAAAATGCTTAACAAGATACAATTATGTGCACACACTCATGCATAATTAAACCCAGTTTATAAATTGGTACAGGGTGAAATATAGTCATACCACCCAAGAAAGGTTGGTGGCTAGCAAGTAACACTTCTTCCCATGTATAATAATCAATCTTAAAATGTGAATACTGTGAAGTGGTATAATAATCTGATCTTAAATCTTAATTTAAAAATCTATTTCCATCTCTGTTGAACTAAATGAAAGTTCTAACAAGATTAGGAAATTAACTTGGATGTGAAAAACAGGACCAGGCATTAATGGTTAAAACTGGGATTATGTGGCCTGGACATGGACGATCGTCATCCTTTGAAGGTTTTTAACTAGAGATATTCTCTTCTGTGTGTTTTATTTATTTTATTTGAAGGAGGATTTAGCTGACTCTTAGTATCTTTATTTTATAGCTATTCCTTCAGTTGAAAGAAAACGGAATAATTGGGACAGAGTAATGGATATTTCTCAAGAACTCTAAGACTAGGTATTGCATAGCATTAAAGGGTATACTTTTCCATTTGTTTTATGACTTTGTCCAGTTAAAGTTACCGAGATAAGCACTCCAGTATTTACTTGTAACTTGAAACCACTTTCATGGTGTGTCTGGATCCTAAGGGAAAAGAATTAACATTTGAGGAATGCTTACCTTGTGCCAGGCATTTTATATGCATTATCTCATTTAATTCTCATAACCACAAGATATGGTTGATAGTATTTAATCCGATTTTACTTGCCTGAGATCATAATGGGAGTAAAGTATAGAAAAAGGATTTGACTCTAGGTCTCTCTTTGTATTTCTTTAAAGTCCAAGATCCTTTCACTAAACCACATTGGATTTCTCACTATAGCCAGTATGTGGGAGTGACAAGAAGGAACGCTGTAATAGTAAGAGCTTTTCTGAACTTTAAGATAAAGTTCCCCTTTGAGAGTAAAATAAGACAGAAAATGATATGATGAGCCAGATTAAAACATGTTCCCTAACGCAATGAACTGGTTTAGCAAGTTATGGACTGTGTATACCATGAAATACTATGACATCATTAGAATAAGATAAGTCTGTTCAATGAAATAGAAGTCTGTATAGGAGCTGCAAAATAGTTGTATAATTGCAATATAATGTACTTTAACATTAGAAGCAACCATACACACACATGTTTGCATGTGTTTAGGAACAGGTCAGGAAGGATACATACGAAAATGTTAGTTACTTCTGTTCAGCAGGCTAAGAGTGTCTGGTAGGCAGATTTCATTTTTTAAATGTAAATGCATCACTGTTGCTTAATTTTGGGGGGTGCAATTGGATGTATTACATTCACAATTAAAAATCATGTAATGGATTAGTTGAACAATCTGTAGGAATGACTCATCCCAAATTATGGAGTGATCGAGGAGTTTAAGGAGATTTAATCTCACAGGCAAAACTGCTCAATCTATTTGAACCTCTATCAGGCTTCAATATTACTATGCATATATCATGAAAGCTAAAACCTCATCACTTCTGTTGCACTCTGCCTTATCTGAAGAAGGTGTTAACAGAAGGCAAATGAGTAACAGTCATTTCAGACTTAACATGTCCAAAATAGAACTCTCAAACCTGCTTTTCCTACCCAACTTGTTCCTCCCCGCAGTTTTACCCATCTCTGCGACACTATCATTTCTTCACTTGCTCAAGTTGAAACCCAAAGTTGCACACTTGATTTCTCCTTTCCTTTCCCCATGGTATCCCAATCAGCAGCAAGTCCAGCCTGATCCATCTTCACAACGTATCTACCCATTTCTCTCTGAGGGCTCCACTCAAGCCACCAATATCTACTGCCTGGACTACTGTGGTTGTCTGCCATTAGGTCTTCCTCTCTTCACCTTCACAATGCATTCTCCTCTTAGCAGCCAGATCAATGTATTACACTCCCTCAACTGTAGCATTCTGCAGTGGTTCTTCCTCAAATTTAGAATGGAATCCAGATCTCTCACTGTGGACCACAAGAACCTATGTGATCTGATGCTAGTGTGATGTTTGGGACTTCAGCTCCTGATCCCATCTTGCCTCCACATTAGGCCCTAGCAGTTTGGGTTTAATTTCTACTTTTCAAATACTTCAAGCTCTTAGGAGCTTCTAGGGCTTTACATTTGCCTTTTTTCTTCCTGGAAGACTCCTCTCTCAGCTATTTACATAGATAGCACCTTATCAATCTGAGTCAACATTTTACAGATGAGGAAATTGGATGCAGAGAGTTTAAATAACTTATTTGTGGCCATAGCACGTGGTACATGGTGGGGCTGAGTTTTGAATCCATGTCTGAATCATTTCATGTTCTTTCTGTTATGTTAGATAACAAAGTCAAGATGACCCAACCCAGGGTCCAGGCGATGGTTCTGACAAGCAATCAGCAAACATATACTTATTGAAAAGGCCTTGAAAAATAAATTATTTCAGAAGTTCCTTTTGTAGATTCTCCTTCCTATCCCTAGCACATTCTCCAGCTTCTGCAGAAAGACCTAGGTCAGCTACAAGGGAAAATACAAGATGTACGCATTTGGAAACTCTTGCCTTAGAGATCTGAAATTCGTTATTGCCCATTTAGGAAATGACTATAAAATGACACATCCAGAAATCCTGACAACTTACTTAGTTAGATGTCCAAAGAGGACTTTCATGGTGTCACGATTTGGCGGAGGGAGTTTTTGTACAAGACACTTTACAGCTTCAATTCTTGTGTTGTTGTCTTGCTTTTCTGAAAAAACAAAATTTAAAAAGGAAGGTTAGGGAAAAAACAAGACTTCATAGGTACAGGTACATGAGA
The DNA here is from genome assembly GCF_037993035.2 of Macaca fascicularis. Lineage (NCBI taxonomy): Eukaryota > Metazoa > Chordata > Mammalia > Primates > Cercopithecidae > Macaca > Macaca fascicularis. Next base: position 39,240,418 of record NC_088386.1, on the reverse strand, counting down.
AAATTTTCTTGAGAAAAGTTTGGACTCAGACTAGCAACTAAGAGTCCTAGTCAGTAGCCAAAGGGAATAGGTGGACTCAACCTGGTTATTAAGGAGTTTCTTTTTATTTTGACTCTGAATTTGACAGTGGCAGGCCTTCTGGGAGGCCGTGTATGAACTGATTAGCTTTTAGCCTTTGGACCTTTTCTCCTTTCTGCTTCTTTGAATGTAGATGGACTGGCTGTACTGTGAGATAATCTTAACATGAAAGCAAAAACGATGTGACTTTGACATTATCTTCCTGATCTTAACATTTGGTTTTCTTAAATGTCCTGTTTTATAAGGTGTGATAGGGTGAATAAGGGCCTTCCAAAGACGTCCCTGTCTGAATCCCTGGAATGTGTGACTATGTTACCTCACATGGCAAAAGGGACTTTGCAGATATGATCAGTTGGAGATTTTCAGACGGGGAGATTTTTCGGGATTATCTGGATGGGCCCAGTGGAATCACAAAGATCCTTATTAGGAGAAACAGGAGAATGAGAGTCAGAGAGAAAAGGTGATATGACTTCTCATGTGACAATGGGAGCAGAAAAGAAAGGGTATGCAATGAGGGGCTGCTGTCCGAGGAATTGCGACAGTCTCCAAAAGCTGGGAAAGGCAAGGAGACAGAGCCTCTAAGGGTACCGCAGGCCTACCAACCTCTTCAGTTTCAGTGTGAAACTGATTTCAGACTTGCACCCTCCAGTACTGTAAGAGAATAAGTTTGTGTTTTAAGTTTGAGTGTTAAGCAGCAATGGGAAACTAAACAAGGACATATAGTGTGATTTGATTACAGATATTCTATTGTTGCTTGATTTTGTAGAAGGGCAAAATTGTTTTAAAAATTATTTCCACGTTATCCTTTTTCCCATACACATTTTGTTTTTGATTTAAAATAAGAGAGTGTAAAACAGAAAAAAAATATTGAAATAGCATATTGCCTGGTCATACACATTTTGTAAAATGGGAAGTTGTTCAAAACTGCATAGCACATAGATTGATTTCTCTCATTTTGTTTTATTTATAGATGGAAAAGTAAAAATTGATTTACTTAGTACACTAGGGAATTCATCTTTCCATACTTTTAACCAGGGCCTTTCCATCGAGAGGTACAATTATGTATTGAACTTAAACACCTCATGCACTTCCCTTTCTATACTTTAACTTCTAGCACAGGGCTCCTGATGATTCTAAACAGGCCACAGCTGGAAAATAAGATACAAAAAAGACTAATATGTAAGACAAACATCCACCCAATAACCATTCTCTTCTTAGCAAGACAATCCCACTGCTGAGAGGATGGTAATAGACCCAGCTGCCTTGGAGCTGGAGTGGCCATGGGACCAAGTCTGGCCAATGAGACTGAAGTCACAATGTTGGTCAGGCCTTCTGGGAGAGCATGTACGAGCTGATTTAGCTTTTAGCCTTTGCACCTTTCCTCCCTTCTGCTTCTTTGAATGTAGATGGAGAGGCTGTACTAGGAGCTCATCTGGAGAACTGAAGCTCTGTGAAGTGAAATACACAGGTAGAAAGAGCGGAGCAGTCATACCAGTCCTGCACTGTCTGCCTCTGGGTTTCTTTTGTAGTTTTTGAGACAGGATCTTGTTCTACTGCGCAGGCTGGAGGGCAGTGGTGTGAACACGGCTCACTGCAGTCTCAATTCCTGAGTTCAAGCTCTCCTCCTGCCTTATCCTCCTGAGTAGCTAGGACCACGGGTGCGTGCCACCATGCCCAGCTCATTTTACTTTTTTTTGTAGAGAAAGGGTCTCCTTATGGTACCCAAGCAGGTCTTGAACTCCAGGGCCCAGGCAATCATTCTGCCTTGGCCACCCTAAGTGCTGGGATTACAGGCATAAGCCACCACGCCTGGCCCACTGGGTTTCTTTGACATAAGAAAATAAGCCCTTGTGTACTGAAGCCTTTGGGGATGGATCTCTGATACTAAGGCCAAATACAGTTCTTAATAATAAGATGTACTTACAAAATTCCAATTCAATAGGTATATAAACTTTATGACAGTAGGATCAGAAACAGTTTAGAAACTGGCAGATTCTTTAATATGTTGTCACAAAAGAATTTTTTTATAAGAAATTATAGGAAAATATCCTGCAGAAGATGGTATTTGGCTAAAGTGGGATGGGGGCAGTCTTCCTAGTAGAACTCTGCTTGGAAGCTTTTCCTTTTCCTCCTAAAACCACAAAGCCCTATAAATAATGCCTCCCACAGTCAAAGCTTTCAAAATTGCAGTTATTCTTAGAAGAGTTCCAACATAATATGGCTTGGACAACTGCAAATGAAAGAAACAAAGGGGAGCGAGAAAGAGAAAAAAGAAAGTTGCAACATCATAGCCTATACCGGACCTCATCCTTTCTGCCAAATAGTAAAAAGCCCTCTTGGAGCTTAATGATGGTAAGAAAATGTGATGCTTCACAAGACCAATTGGAGCCTGTGAAATATCATAAACCAGAAAAAAAAGTATAAACCAGAAAAAAAAAGTGAGTTAATAAAGATGAGAGTGAAATTGGCATAGTATTCCCAGGTCATAGCTATTAGGGATGCTTGAATGCTTTCTATCTAACCATTTGAAGCTAATACCACACAATCATAATTGTGTGTGTATACACACACACACACACACATATATATTCAAGAGGTGGATACATTCTGTTCAGGTTGGCATGATTCCAGTAGTGCAGTTTACCTGAGGATCTGGTGAACTAGTAGGTGCAAGCAATCAGTATGATACTGGGAAGGGGATAAGAGGAGAGGAGAGAGGAGGAGAAGAGACCTTTCTAATTTCACTGAAATCTCTGACTATAGTAATAATCAGGTTAATGCCAGACTCTCCAAAAAAAAGGACCCGTTGACACTGAGGGCTACAGAAGTAGCAGCTACAAATTAAGCTTGACAGGCATGAAGTGGGGAGTAGTCTTGTTGGTTCCAGCCAGCAAACTTTACTCATAGGGAACATGATCCGGTCAGGGTGGAGTTAGAAAGGATTGGCCATTGCTTCATTAGAAAGAGCTGATTTGCAAGGACACTTCCATGGTGTTTGGGCAGGAATTAAGACATAATCAAGTCTGTTAAGCCAACAGGTAAAATAATTATGAGCTTTCTTAGAGTCAACTCTCCCTCTCCTGTGTTCTGTTGCATTTAGAATATTCTACTTAAACAACACTTCACATGGTATTTCTATTGCTTGAATCCTTGTCAAATTCCCCTATTAAATAGGGAATTTTCCTTTAAAGCTAGGCAGTTTTTATACTAGCATGTGGTGGGTTAAATGAATGTAAAAGGAATTAGTGAGTGAACTAATGAAAGTTGTGGCCATGAATTGTAATACATGTTCCTTGGTTTGAATTCTGTAATGGCTTTTTATTAGCCGTGTGGTCTTGGAGAAATTTCTTACTCTCTTTGAATAAGATCTAAAAGGGTAGTTTTGTTGAATAAACAAGATAGTATGTAATGTACCAAGCACAATTACAAGTAAAACAAAGTACTCTATAAATGTTCACCCTCCCCTTCACCCCTCTCACCTCTTTTGAGGCCCATGCCACTGGGTCTCATTCACCTTTTAATTCCGGCAGTTAGCATACTATTTGGTTGCAGGGACATTCAAAATGTAGTTGCTAATTCTTGAACTGAGTTGATGCCAGTTGGTGAAAGTACAATTGCTATGGTAGCCCAACATTACACAACAACCTAAATACTTCGTGATAGACTGAGAAATTGATGGTTTGATTGGTGAGCAGGTCAGTTATGTATAAGTATCATTATGAAAAGTACATGTTGGTTTCCAAGTTTGCCTATAAGAAACATTCTACATGAAGAATATTTTTATAGAATTTTTTTTTCTCTCTTTTTCCACTTGATTCCACTGGGAATCAGACAATTGGATATTGGTTCATGCATATTTGTGCCCAAGTTATACTTAAGTGCTAAAGGGGGAAGTGTACCATGGCTTAGAGAGAGCTGAAATATTAAGGAGGAACAATTTATTTTTCTTACGACATAATCAGAACAAAATCTTCTGAAAAGGTTATAGTAAAGCAGTGTTTTTTTCATTCAAATCAATACGACACCCGCTCTTCCATAGCTTGTAAAATCAGGAAATAACACAAACACTTCAAGTGGAGGAACATCTAAAAATACAATTGGATACATTAAAATCGAAATGACACCTTTTCAGATCTGGTTTATTGATGTGTCATATTAGGAATTGGAATCAGCATACATAATACAGGAGTGGTTAATGAGCTAAGATTCATACACAGTTTACTAAAGATGTGTCAACTGTCTTCAATTGATTCAGTGAGCATCTGAAAGACAGCATTTTCTATTAATATTTCTCCTTCAGCATATGTTTTTCTCATTATGAAGCACTGAAGGTTCTGAGAAGACTCTGAGATATCGCTAAGTTTTTACATTATGACTGGTGGGAGGAGGAAGGAACTTTTTTTACTTGGAGAATTAGAGAATCTCTTAGGCAAACTGTATATGAAGAGACTTACACAAAATCTTTCCGGAAGTAATGAACTCCATTATTTTTTCCCCTCTTTCATTTGCATTTACTCCTGCCCTCATTCTATTATGACTTATTTTTGCCTCTATTCCATTTTAGTTCTCCACCCATATCCAAATAGTCTCTTCAATCTCTAAGCTGTGAACCCACAACTGCACACACAACTTTTTGTAGTGCTTCATTTCTGCCATCCAAAAGTGATTCTAAACTGTTTCTTACTAATACCCATTCCTCACCAACCTGCCCCCATCTTCTCATCTTCTCAAACTACATCAAACTCATTGTTGTAAACAAGCTTCAAAACGATTCCATGCTATTCAGAGAAGTAACACCTACATGATGTGAAATAGCCTTTAATGTTATAAGAATGTGGTTTTATAGTTTTGAGGGCACAGTTTTCAAAATATGGTTTATGATAGTTACACTTGCATTCATCTGCACGAAATGTTGTTACTAAAGCACATTTACGACCCAATGTCTTTTAGAAAAGAGAGAAGATAAAGCTGTATATGATGATGGAAAAACTTCTGTACAGTGAAGAACCTTGGATCTGATGACACTTTTCCGTCCTTATCATCCATGCCTTTATTGTTCTTATAGCTTCATGTTAAATCATATTTAAAAGTAAATTCTGCTTTGTTATATAGGTTCACTAAGAGGAAGAAAAGACCAGATTATCCCAGTAATCAATGTATATAGGGAGTACTATTCATCTCGTTTGTCTACAATTCTTAAAGGACAACTGTATTCCTTTGTTTTAAAGAGGTCAGTAGTACCACAGCTGTTCTGCTTCTGAAAGTTATTCTGAAATGTCTAATGCACCCTGTATAAAAAACATGGTAGTCCCTATATGTCAGAGCTATATTTGGAAGAATAGCAGTTCTCTAGTTTCTATTCAATTTATACTTTTTGTACTGTGGCCATTTCTGAATTTAGTTAGAGACGGTGCTTGCTTAGAGAAAGAAGGAGTATCTCCAGAGATCATTTTATTTGTTTCAGCATGCCTTACAACTGGATACAAACCTCTGAGAATACACTTTTTAATGTCAAAACTTGAGTTGCCCATTCGGGAGTCAATCCCGGAGGTGACAACAATTGCTTGATAAATGTCTTTGAATAACTCACAGTTGCTTTAGGAGGAGATGCTCTGGGGGCAAATTCAAATCTCACAAATAGATACAAATATATATATGCTTCAGACTCACATTATAAATAAGAAAATTGGTATATCCAGTGACATACCGCTTATCAGGAATCTGGAAAAAAAATGGGTTAGAATTTTTGCTATGCTGTATGATTTTGGGCAAGTTGCTTGAACTATTGATGCTTCTAGTTCTTTACTTGAAAATACAGAAAAATTACACATCTTATTGGGTTTTTGTAGAATTATATTTCAATGCACATAAATGTACATATAGTAAGTGATTATTTAAGTAAGCCCCCTGTAAGTCCTCTTCCCTTAAAACATTTTTCTTTTTCATTGTCTTCTCTATCATCCCTGATACATACTGCTCCTGGTTCAAGGTTGTTTCTGAAATCAAATGAAGTCATACTTTTACTATTTAGTATGCTTTCCTGAAAGTAGGAACAGTATATTGTAGCTTTGTAAATATATAGAATGCTGTCAATTATCAGAGAGTCTGGTTAAAATTCCTAAGTAGTTACAGTATATCATAAACAGAAGTGTCATTGCATCATAAGCAAGGAATAACCACCACCTTGAGCGTAGCCTGTAGTTGGCAATTTGCAGTTTTTCAAGGTTCTGTGCCCTTCCCCCCAAAAGCCCAGAAAAGCCATATTTATATTTAATTAAAAGGAAGGCATAGTCTCAATGTCAAATACATTGTAAGTTTGGCCTTTGATGTTGATAAACTGTGTCAAAACAGTTCAACCTGAGAAGAGAGGTACATTACTTGCAGGAAAGACCAAGCAGGAACTGAATCTATCTGACTCACATTAGACATTTATTTCTCTAGGGAGGATCACCTGACAGTTGGAACTGATCACCTCTTTTCTACACCAGATTTCCTTGTATTCACAGTTTCTCCTTCCAGGAGGTATTCATGTTTTGGCTGTTTTTTGAATAAACAAGCCCTTTTAGGAAGAATTTAAAGAATGGGAACAACTCTTTATAGTCAATAACTGTCAGTATCAAAAAATACTCTGGCCACTTTATTGGCGTAAGTCTATGGTTTTGTTAAATGAGGGAAGCTTCAGCTCACTGGCCCCTTTAGCACTGTTTCCAGAACCATTTCTGGTCCTGGTCCACAAGGAACTAGACCATGTAGAGCATGCTGTTAGGAGGGGTGTTAAGAATGATCTTGTAAAGGATAATCTCGGTTTCCTTCTACCTCTATCCCTGCTCTCTAGCCATAAATTATTAAAAATAAAAGTATAATTTCTTATATATATATATATATATATATATGACTGAAGAAAACCATATTTATTCAGGCCTGTGTGCAACTTGTGGCAGATACAAAGTTGGTTGCTGTCTTTTCATTTTACAATCCGGAGGAGCAGGTAAAATACAAAAGATGTCATAATAGATGTTTAAATATAAGGCATGTCATAATATACGTGTCAGTAAAGTTTATGTCTTCTGACTGAAGGGATCATCTAAGATAATTGTCAAACTCAAAAAGCTTCTGAGATGTTACTCATTCCAAAATAATTCAGGAATGCATCAAGTATAAAATTCTATTTAATCAATTTCTGGAAGTCTTCAAAATTATTATGCTTATGAATGCATCAAGAAATTAAATACATTCAGGAAAGTAATAATATATTTTCTTTCTCATGTGACTGTATCTATGTTATTCTAGTGACTTATGATGCATTGTGATCTCACACTGGGGCAAGTTTGGAAAATGTATTCAAGTCTTAGTCTTTAACCTTTTTTTTTTTAGACAGGGTCTGTCCCTGTCACCCAGGCTGGAGTGCAGTGCCATGATCTCAGCTCACTGCAGCTGCAGCTGCAGCTGCAGCCTCCCAGGTTCAAGCAACCCTCCCACCTCAGCCTCCCAATTAGCTGGGACTGTAGGCACTCACCGCCATGCCTGGCTAATTTTTGTGTTTTTTGTAGAGACGTGGCTTCATCGTGTTACCCACTCTGAACTTGAACCCCTGGGCTCAAGTGAGCCACCGCCTCAGCCTTCCAAAGTGTTGGGATAACAGGTGTGAGCCACCGTATCCTGCTTAAGTAACTTTTAATAAAGGGAATTGCTTTGGTACAATCAATTTTAGGATGATAACATTTCCTCAGACTCACCAATCTGAAAAAACAGGTTCTTAAACCAAACTTGCACTCCTCAGTTTTGTAGTGATGCCTCTATTTGTCTGAATTGGAGAGTAAGGCAGTGGCTGACACTCCAGCAGCAATCTTCACAGGAAAAGCATGATCCTATTGTCCTTCCTAGAATTTCTTGCTCTTCAAAGTAATTTTGGAGGTGTCATGGTGGCCAAGTACATTTCTGTAACTTACAATGACACTAATTCATCCTTAGGCGATAGTCTGTGCTGAGAAAATAAAGCTCACTGGCTTATTTCTCTGAATTTCTCTAATTCAGTTTTCCTGTGAAGATTTTCTTGAAACTATATTTATTCATTTGTATCTGGTTTTACAACCTTTTTTTTTTTTAATTAAAAAAGTCTTTACTATTGTGAGTCATTTGAAATCTTTTTCATCATAAGCCAGTAATTCATTTCAAATACTCAAGTATCTATTTATATTAAGCATTATCTTTGTACATTTTCACAAGGGTGGAAATCCTACAAATACTTTTCAAGGTTTGAGGTTTTTAATGTGTGTCTTTCCATTGGTAGACAAATTTATAAGGGATTAAAAAAACTTACTTGAAAACAACTAGGATCTATATCACAATTAGGAAAAATGTGAACTAAGAAACACTTTTCCTGTCTTTGGGTTAAAAATATTGTTTTTAAAGAAAGCATATTAAACTTTATCCATAACCATTCATTTTGAACAAAAGACCTCTGAAGAGGAGATAATGGTTAGTATAGTAAACTGTCCGGCCAGTTCATTTGACATGGTCACACAGTGACCCTGAGAGCAGATAGAGTTATTAATTAAACAAACATCAAAATCCTTTAAAAATGAGTTATAAAATAATTTTATGATTCAGCTTTTTTTTTTTTTTTTTTTTTTTTTTAATTGTGAGACTATTGTAAAAGAAGAAAAACAGGCAACATGTGGCAACTTTAGTCAGCATTTCTGAACTGGGAATGATAAACACCTCTGCCTGGCTCTGGCATTTATCAGGACTGAGATATTATTACCACATAGAGTCACAGCATGGTTACTGTTATCATCGGAAAAAAGAGCCAGCTAATCTTAATGGTTTGTAAAGCCGTTACCTGCACTGGTCTGACATTTATCATGATCATTTTACCACATGGGTCCTACATAGCAAAGGTCTTTTATCTGGAAGGGACATCACTATGAATTATTATTTGCAGCTAGGTAGAAAATTGTATGTTGTAGATACCTTTTCTCATTATAAATCACATAGTCACATTTCACCATTTCCCCCAGAAAGCTGCTGAGCCTAGATTTTTTGCCACAGCTTATATTCTCCCCGACCCCTTTCTTTTTATAGTTTCTTGAAAATATTAGCCATTTTTAAATTCACACCTTTAATTTTTGAAGTACCACATATAGGGAGATGTAAATATGAACATACTTTCATTATAGTTAAGAAACTTTCCTGCATATTCTGTATAAAGCTTGCATAGTACTTTAAAATTGAAGTTGAAAAACTGTCTACTTAAAAAAAAAATTATTATTCTCTCTTCTGACATGGTGTCCAGACTGTCTCTGTTCTTGACCTTGTCAATAGAATATTTACCAGTAGATCAGACAAAATTTCTTATGCTTGATTTGAAATACTCAAAACAGCCCATTTCTTGCCTGAAATCCTTAGCTTGGAAATATGTTCTTACAAGAAGTAAACCAGTTTTATTTTGTTACTGAGTTCTTTTAGACTCAGTTTTAGTTATAATGGAGTAGAAGGTTCCTCCAACAAATTTATTTTATAAGATGTTTGGGTTCTATCCCTAACTATCAATGTCCTAATGACATACATTAATACAGAGTATGGAAGAAATAAAGATATTAAAAGGTCTGATGTTTTAAAACCATGGGTTCAAGTCAGTAAAATGAAATGCATTAATTTGACAATGGAAAATTACAGTGCAAAGCCCAAGTTGTTTACCATGGAGAAAAAATGAACAAATCCTCTCTTTTAAAAAGATTGAGACAACTAATCTTCTGAAAAAGATATTTATATATTTTCTTCTTTCTCAAGTGTTCCATTAGGAATAAACAAGCCAGAAATTCTGTACTTTTATAATGAAGAGGGAGTCGAATTCTTTGCCATTTTTGCATTTAGAAAGAAATGTGCAAGAAGAATGTGACAATTTAAGCAAATCAAGATTGTTTCAAATGGATCACAAACGGGACTTTGTGGGATATTTTATACTAGCACGTGAAGCAAACAGTAAATTTGAAAGGAGGATTTTCTCAATGGTCTAGTTCTGATGTGTTTTCCCATTGCTTTGTGTGTTTAAAAGAGGTTTGGATGTGGTGTTTAATATTGCTTCGACTCTCTTGCAAATGAGTTCTGGAGAAATATTCGCACATGAAGGAACGCTGGTGTGCTGCATTGCTGACAGCAGCTGGGGGGATATGAATGAAGAAACCAGATTCCCGAGTCCGGATTTAGCAAGAATAAACACCTATCATTCCATTAAAAAAAACCCTATCATTTGAAATGCTTACAGGCATCAACAGTAGACCCCTCTTCCTTTGAAGAAGTCCAATATTTTTCTCAAATGACTCCACTCTTGAAGGGGGAAAAATACCAACTTTAACCTGAGGCACAGTATTTTGCAGTGATGTGTGTTAGTCTGCCTACCTTGCAACATTTGGTTCTATATAATTGTTTGTATTATTACAAAGTTCTCCAAAGGAAACAGTTTCTGTTGCAGAGACTTGTGAAATGTACTCACATAAATTTGGAGGTCAAGGGGAGGAGGTCATTTGTGAAATTAACCTGTACTTCTGTTGCTCAAAAGGAGTTGAACACAATTTGGTGCAGTCTTCTAAAATTTCATTGTAAAATGGTGGCCTAATATCCCAATGTACTGCTTTACCCATCAAATGAAGGGTTACACTGGTTTAAAACAAACAAAACCAACAAGCAACAAACAACTCCTTCATTCTTTTTCATTTCAGAATGACTCTTTGGTTCTAGTTTAACACCCTCTTGCCATTGTTGTCCCCCAAATACTGTAACCTGGGAGCATTTACAATAATTAGTGAGGGGCTTTGCTGCCTTATTTTTTTCTCCTTTTCTGGGGAACTGGGTGAATTGTTGAGTGCTAATGAAAGTCGGAGACTTCTAGCTGTAGTTGAGCCAGGCACAGCGCCGGCAGACGCTTTAAGCTTCCCACTGTGCAGCAGTGCAAGCTTCCCCGCTGTTATGTTTACCATAGTTTTAATGTCTGTGAAAAAATTCCTGATGCAACTGAATTATGTTATGCCCTTTTGTTTATCTAACCCTACCCTCCCTGCCCCCCGCCCCAATTTAGCAGATTCCTGTTGCCCCTGCCTATTACAGAAAGCTCCTCCTCAACCTTGTGACCATCTTACTACTTCAGTTTTTACCACGAGAGTCTAGCTGCTTTGCAGCCTTGCTTGCAAACCTATCCAGAAGTTTCAGGAGGATTACACACACAGCCTGCTCTACTTCTGTCACCTAACAATAGATAACCTCTTTTCCACTGCATTTTAATTTAATCGGAGGTAATGTTAAAACACCAAATTCCATCATCTGACATTGGCAATAATAGCTTAAAATTCAAATATACTTGGTGAAGTGCACTGTGTCTTTAAAAAAACCTATTGAAAGACCTCAAACTCTCACTGCCAACTAAGATGAAAACAGCCAATCTGCAATGGGAGTTGTCCTTTTCTTTAAAATGGTTATCACAAAGAAAATGACCATTCCATTATATTGTAAATTGATGAATTCACCAAGTGTGATGTACAGTGAAATTATTAATGAATATTCATACAACTCTTTCAATCCATTAATAAGGCTTAAGACAATGAGGATGCAACTCATTCCCATTTAGATAGTGTGCGTTGTGGGGGAGTGGAATTAATAGCCAAAATAGTACTTGAAAAAGTTGAACTTTCATGTATCAAACTCCAGGTGCCAGTTTGAGGAGAATAACCAATAATAGCCATTTTTTACATATTTGATGGGACTGATTATGCAATGTGCAACTCTAAATGGCTTATAGCACATTGTAGCATGGTTCCATCCCATTGGCTACAGTAGGGTGCAGGCAGATGGATGACAGTGACAGGGAGAGAAGTGCTTTTGCTTAGCCGTGCGTTAAGATGCCATCCAGAAGCTCTGTGCACTGCAGACACTTCATTAGGATGCCAGGATAATGGTAAACTACCACTCAGAGTGACACCCCATTTCCTGCTTACTGAGCGCTCCAACCTCGGCAGATGTCAACAATCTCACAGTGCTACAGAGCAGACCTAACTTTCCAGCCACTTTGACTCCAATTTTTTCCTCCTAACAGTGCCATACATTACGTGCAATATGTAATGGCAAACACCTCCCTGAAAACAAAATCTGCACAATTCGTTATGACCGAAGTGCTTCACTTTTTTTTCCTTCGTTTAAAAGATGAGGGACTGTGAGTTGGACAAGAGAGTACGTCCATCCGCTGTCCTAACCTCAACATTTCTTGCTATAATTTCATTTGCTAATCAGTTCAAAGTGTTAATTGTGTGATGAACTCTGATTAATAGCAGTTAAACTCTGATCACGGGGGATATGACTGTTTCTTTTAATTAATGTCCGTTCCGAAGGTAAGAGCTTTTGGAATTCTTTTGTTAAAGACTTGAGACTCAGTTTTGGTATGGTTTTTAGCTGCCTGCCAAAAAAAGGCTGACTTGAGCATCTGGATGGTATTTTCTCTGCAAATGTATAACTTGAGACCATTCGCACACCTCCTTACCAGCAAGTCAAGCCAAGAGAAACTTTTTTTCTATGATGTAAAATCCAAAATTCTTTTTATGAAGAACCAAGGTGTGGTTTAGATAGTGAAAAAAAATTTCCCCAAATGGAACAAATAATACTCTGAAATCTACCATTACAATGAAATGACTGATTTACATTTTGTGACTCTCAGCATCTTCTTAGAAGCTCAAAGGCCCTTGTAAATGGCAGGACTAACAACAAATATTCCCCCCTGGGGACCGTTACCATTTCCAGGTAAAGACGCAACTGTAAAGAAGTAGCCATAGGCGGAGGTCACACCCCAAGGAGGAATTTGAATGCAAACTTTCAATGTGATGCCCTCTGCAAAGAGCTGATGCAAATCATGACTTTTGGTTTTAAATGGCATCTGGTTGGCAACACCTAACCACCTCTTTAAACTTGTCACTGAATTTGCTTCAAAGCAAAGAAAATATAATGGAATTCTTACAATAATTTAAACAGGAACTGACAATAACATAGTGACAAAAATTTAAGAATAATTTACTCAAAGACATGTTGGTCTTAATTGGAAAGTGCCAGTGGTACAGCTGCCTGAGCTACTGAAGTACTGAACCAGAGAGCCTGCCTTCCTGAAAGCAGATAGAAGCATCCTTATTTTTCTTCAAGTGTCTGATTTTTAGAATCAAAGCCTCCAGGCCTATGCCAACCAAAAAACTGGGCAGCTCTTTCCTACACAGTTAATGCTGTTTAGAAGTAGTGTGAATGCTTCCCTTCTGCCCCTTCTCACCAGTCCCCTTCCCTTCTAAGCTACACATCAAGACTACTCCTCAAACTGGGATAATTTAAAGATAGCAGTTTCCATGAACTGTAACTGAGGATATTGTAGGTAGAAGGCAGAAGGAAGGTCCTGATAATGGCACATATCCCCATAGGAATTGTGTAGTCCTATATGTGAAACATAAAGGGGAGAAAGGGTGGAGACTGGCAAAATTCTTTAGGAAGAAATTCTTGGAATTCTAACGCTTTATGCACTTTATCTTTCAGAGTGCCACAGGGGCAAGGAATTAGGGTGGGAGAAAATTCAATGTCAGGATCCTAGGGCCATACGAGAACAAGTATGCTAGATAAGAATTCATGTAAGAGCTGTGATGATCAATTTGCCATTTGAGTATAGCTCCAAGACAAAATGCTAAGACTGGAGCTGAAGCAGAGGGTAAAAAGCAGTGTGCATAGAATGTTGCATCCATTTCTACCTTTTGAGATGAGTAAACATAACAAAATTTCCAACAACGTTTGACCTACGAAAAAACTCATTTCAGAAAAGAGCACAATGCTCAGAAAAAGCTTAGAACTCTTACAATAACCGCTAGACAATTAAGAAGCTACTTAGTATCTCATAAAATTTGACACAGGGAGTGGAATGAGAGGGATCAGCAAGCCATAGGCGAGGACAGGGAAGATGAAAAGATCACTAGGATAAGGATGACAATTATATAGATGATTTGAGGAAGGACTGTGTGAAAACTAAAAATGCAAAACAAAATTAAATTTGGCACTGAAGTTCAAATTGTTACTGCAGAAAAATTAGGTTAGTGATATGGATGACAAACCAGAGAAGTTTTCCCAGAATATGGAGACATAAATGATGAGAAAGAAGACATGTTGGAAGCCAAAGAATGAAGAGATTATCTACAGCTTGTAAGAATACTTGAGGAAGAAACCAGAACATTTGAAAAATATACAAGTCAAGCACAAAATTAAGAAAACTCCTGTGAGTTAAAATAAACTATCTCAGTATTGAAAATGACAGTGAGGTTCTAAGAAAATATAATCGAGTTGGTATACTATCTTGGTATATTCTGGCAAAACTTTCAAATGACAAGGATAGAGCATCATTCTACAAATATTCAGAGAAAAAGAAGACTAAAAAAAAAAAAATAAACATTTAGGCTTTCCTAACACTTTTCTCACTAAATCCTAAAAGAAAACAAGGCAATATCTACTGAATTTATAGGGAAAAAAATTGTGGCCCTCAAATTGTATGCATAGTCAAAATTGTCTTTTGCATGTTGAAAGACATTCTCAAGTACGCAAAGATTTATAAAAATACAGCTTTCTTGAAAAGTTTACTTGAAGGCTTATGTAATTCTACTAAGTGATGAATCAAAATTTACAACTCAAGAATAGAGACACCGTAAACTAAGCAGCTTCTTTACTTAATTTGGATCTAAAACTCCAAAGACTGCATTGGATTATTTCTCTCTGGCTTCCACTTAGCTCTTGGTGACAGGAAATGCCTTTCTTTATTTTTGAGACGGAGTCAAGATGGAGTCTCTTTTTTTTTTTTTTTTTGAGACGGAGCGCCCAGGCTGGAGTGCAGTGGTGCCATCTCGGCTCACTGCAAGCTCCGCCTCCCGGGTCACGCCATTCTCCTGCCTCAGCCTCCCGAGTAGCTGGGACTACAGGCGCCCGCCGCCACGCCCGGCTAATTTTTTGTATTTTTTAGTAGAGACAGGGTTTCACCGTGTTAGCCAGGATGGTCTCGATTTCATGACCTCGTGATCCACCCGCCTTGGCCTCCCAAAGTGCTGGGATTACAGGCCTGAGCCACCACGCCCGGGCCGGTGACAGGAAATGCCTTTCTTGTGGTCCATCCTTGATGGTTCAGGTGAAAGCTCTGGGGGCATTTGATGATTATTTAAAACAATGACTGGTGCTGTTCCTTCTGGAGTTTGCTAGAAAACAACATTGGAACATTGCTCTGGAAAGATACTAAACAAGTTTTTTATTCCCCTCTTAAAAAAATCAAAGCTGCAGAGAGTGGTAGAATGTTTACCTCTCTTCGTGGGAATACTTGGTAAACCTGCTTTGTATCTATAATAATGGTATTGAAAAAACTGAGTGGAGGGCACTCAGTTAAAGTGATAAAGACTAGAAAACCAAGCAATTAGGTATTACATATGAATTTTCCTATGTTACACATGTTTTAAAATTAAGCAGGCTAGGAAAAAAACAAATGCGGAGTACACATGTCAAAGGAAATAGCCCCCAAACATGGTTATTGTTAGAGTAATTTTTCTTTTCACTTTTCTGTAAATTTCAAGTTAACTTCAATAAATATTTATTACTTTTTAATCTGTAAAAAGCAATTTAAAGTAAAATAAGTTTGTATAATTGTTTAGATACCATATAATTTTGCTAAGCAGTTAATTAAAAAGACTGGTAGGAATACACCAAAATATGAACTATGATAAGTTATGCTTAAAAAATAGGAGTATGAATTCTTTTTTTCATTTTTAAAATGTATTTTCCACATTTTCTATAATGAGTTTGTGTTATTTTGATAATAAAAGTAATTCCCCATGTTGGTAAAATGATAACGTTTAGTTTGGTCTATGCCAAAAGAAAGATAAACTATTTGCACAGATCAAATCACTTCTGGGAAAATTATGTACTAGACTTTCCTCTAGGTATTTCTGTTGCAGTTAACCTTTTATTTAGTGAATATATTCTAGAATCAAGAAAGCAAAGTCTGAGTTTGCCACTGTCTTCTCCTGGGTGAAGTTATTGGGCATAGGGGCACTTGCAGAGAGAGTACAAAAGATATAAAATGCGTTTAGACTATACATTTGCAGTCTGAGGGAGGACCAAGGACCCTGCAGTACCATGTATGTAAATATATTCTAGTTTCATATTCTAATTTCTGGCTCTTCCTCAATCAAATCCTTTCTTAGGGAATTGTATTGCTTATTGGACTGAGCCTCCAAAGAGTGGAAAATAAAACCTATATACACAACACTAGTTCATGGATGAGAAGTCATAGTAACATTTCTAAGTAAAAAAAAAAAAAGCTATTCATTTCAAAATATTTTTATTGAAACACACTTTTTTTTTTCTCATACTTGAGCCTTTAAGCCATATCAATCCCTCTTTTCTTTTAGAAAAATAGGTCTGTTAAAGTTTTCTCTACTTGTAAAGTAGAGAAATAAGATAGTTACCCAGCTGATTCATATCCCTAAACTTTAATTTTGCCTCAATTGTTCTACAAGTATTAGATGCCCATTTAATCTGTTCATCAACTAGTCCAAACAGTTGATTCAATTCTTCAGTGTACCTCATGTGCAAAATGAGCTGAGAAAATATTCTTTAGAGTTAACATTGGTAGTTCCCAGTTCTAGTCCACAGGAACACAAGGAACCAAAAGTTAAATACTTTGAATGCAGAAGTTGTTGGACAAACAAGAATTAAGGTTTTTGGCTCAGTTTTAAGTCAAAATTGGTGTTAGATTTGTATGGACCACTAATTTGAAACAGTAGAACGCCAGTGTATCTAGAATATTTAAGAGAGCCCCCTGTTGGTTAATCTTAGAAATGTCTGAGGATTCCTTTCTGACCAGACACATTTAAGCATAGGAAATTGGCCCTGTGATTAAACGTGATTTGGGATGGAGGCAAAGTAAGCCTCTATATGTCATTTATACCATTTTCACAATAAAATATGTTCAAAAACATTTCATTTTCAGTTTTAAGGGATACAAAGTGGCAATACTAATCTCTAACAAATGTAAGCAATGTGGGAAATACTTTAAACAGAATTAGACTGAAAAGTAAATGTGTACATACTACAGTGGGATTCCTTAGGGGTTGGGAGTGATTGCTATATTGAGAGACTAGTGCTTTGCAAGGGCTTTTTTTTTTCTTTTTTTTTTTTTTTTTGAGAGGGAGTCCCACTCTGTCACCCAGGGTGGAGTGCAGTGATGCAATATTGGCTGCCTGCAACCTCTACCTCCCAGGTTCAAGCGATTCTCCTGCCTCAGCCTCCTGATTAGCTGGAATTACAGGCGTGTGCCACCACACCCAGCTAATTTTTGTATTTTTAGTAGAGACGGGGTTTCACCATGTTGGTCAGACTGGTCTCGAACTCCTGACCTTGTGATCTGCCTGCTTTGGCCTCCCAAAATGCCAGGATTGCAGGCATGAGCTACCACGCCCGGCCCTCTTTCATTTTTCTACATCCAATTTCTGGCTGAATTTGTAAAGAGAATAAAAGTATTTTCTCACACAATCAAGCAATGGCCCTTTTCGCTGGTAGACATATTCTAGGACTTTAGAAATAAAAAATAATAATATTGGATGCAAACGTTATTCTTTTCCAGCTAACATTTTTTTTTTTTAAAGTAAACATCAGCTTCTCAAGGGAGATTTCGATTTGAAGACTGTTTATTATATCATTTGAATAGGACTAGACCTGGCCTTTTGACTTTGAACCACTACCAAATTTCAGGCTGTGAGGAAATTGTTCTACATTTCCTGACAAATTGAGTTAAGCAGACATTAAGTGGGCTTTAAGAAAACAAATGGCCATCTTTATCACAGGTGGACACTGATGGCTTAATGGGGCCTGGGCTGATTGTATCACTTCTAATGGCTTGACGGGAAGCATTAGGGTTTTTGCATAAAGAACTGGCATTGCGAACCCTGCTAACACAGACCTGTCAAGCGCTCTGTATCCCTTTGTGCACGGAAGCAGATGTTTGTATGTATACTATGAACTGGCATTAGAGCAAGCGACAGATGCCTGTATGAATGCCAGGTTTGTGAATTTTTACAGCAGGAGCATGTTCTGAGGAAGTGCAGCCCTGCCCTCTATCATAGGTAGTTCCCAGTGGAACTTGCTAAATCCCAGCTATGTTTTCATTATTTGGCTTTCCTAGCAACTGGATGAATGTGTCTATCCTGAAAATGCAAGATGAGAGCCCTACCAAATTCTTACAGATTTGCAAATAGCTCGACTGTGTTTTGAACTTGGACTTTCCAGGCAGTGCTTTTGCACTGTAATCACAACCAACTTACTCAGAGGAGCGGGTGGTATTACAGCTCTCTAATTAAAACTTACTTCAATGTTGATCGGTTAGGCCTCCCCCATGGTCGCCCTACATGCCCACCCCTCACTCCCGAGGAAATGCGACTTCAGTGTGAAGGTTTGCTTTCCTGCAACATTCACAACTTACACTCTAGTTGTCTGTCAACAATAGAAACAGGTAGCTTGCAGTCCATTAAACAAACACAGTGCCCCCCTCACTTTTATTTGACATTTTATTTGGCTGTGACAAATGAGCAGCAGTTGGATTATAACATAATTTGTCTTGTCTTTATTACCAGCACAAAGGACACCATTCATTAATTATTCTGCCGTTGCAGCTTAACACTGACTGGAAAGGTCTCTCTTCGGACAGATGGCGGGGACGATGTTATTTATATCAATCAGCCAAAATCCTCAACAAGGATTACTGTTCCTGAGACTACAATGATTTATTTCTTTTTACCTCACCCTCCCTCAACCCCTACTGCTTTCAGAGATTTCTCTATAAAAACGAAATTTGATGGGAATCTTAAAGCAAAGCCATATTTAACCTGTTAGCTTGCAAAACAACATGCATGCTACATCAGTTTAACTACATGACATTAGCTGCATATTTTTTAAGCTGCTCGGGGTTTTTTGATCTTCCATTCTAGAAAGAAAGATTAACTAAAGGTCTCGGGGCAGCAAGTTCAGCAGAAGTTTGCCTCTTCTGTGACACTGTATTGCTGTGGCCCATGGGACCCCCCAATAAGGATATTGTGCTGTCAAGATTTTTTGTTTTTGTTTTTGCTGAGATGAGATGATCCATCCTATTTCAGAGTCCAGAAGACTTTCTGCAAGATCAGCTAGGGTATTTGGTCAAACTAAAAAGAACCACTAAAACCCCCAAAAAGCAGAAACACCCTTACCCCCTGTCTAAACTGGAGTCAAATCAAATGAGTGAAGGATGTCCTTTGATTTCTCCTGGATCCACATTTATATTCAGTGTCACCAGGTGGTTATCAGGGTGATGGTGTGTAGTGGATGATTTACCTTGCTTGTTTTGTGTTGTTAACGATTCTGTCCAATACATGCTGATCAAGCACTAATAAAAGACTAGACCGAACCCAGATGTGACATTCTTGTACACATTTTTCAATAGTGCTTCTGAGATGTGGCCATTTCTCCAATTAAAATCTTTAGGAGAGAAATATGTGCCAAAAAGTGTACAGATTATTGAGGCTAAGACACTGGAAGGTTTTTTTTACGTTTTCTTCTTCAATATAATAATGCATAAAGTTTTTTGTCTTCAGAAATTATTGGTATAACCTTGCTATCCTGATTAGTTTGCAAATATTAAAAGTCCCATCAAGACAAATATCAGCAACATGCAAATACCCTTGCAGGTTGTGATTAAGATTTTAAATGTATCCTTTTGCTTTTAGTTAATGAAAAACAAAGTCTTGGAGGATCTAAGTTGTAATTTATTAAACATGAAAGGCTCCTTGATGAAATATAGAAATGAGATATATTTTGCATTTCAAAGATTTAAGCTGACAACTTACTTGCATGCAAATAAGAGCAAGATTTGTAAAAATATTTGAAAAGAAATTATTCCTGAATGTACTTATTACAATAATGTGGCATGTAGATAAGAGAAACACACAGCATTAAAAGACATTCATTTCTCCAAAGTCTTAAAATTAGCTTCTTTCTGCCATTGTGTATTAATGTTCTTCTTCAGGAATGCAGCATATTAAAGAACTGAACAGAATTAGTAATAAATTTGTTAATTACAAATTTAAGCAACACAACTGTGTTGTTTTCCCAATATGTTTTTTTTTCAAAAGCAGAATTGCTAATGCATTTTAATCATTTATGTATAAACATTTGAGGATAAAATATTCTGAAGTTTATCAATTTCAAGAGCTGTTTATTTGCTAGCAAAATAGGCCATGTTATACAACATATATCTTATCATTTTTGCTCATCAAATCCCCATTTGCTGAATGCAAATTTCCCTGGTCTAAGTGCTCTTGCACCTCAATTTAAATGAATAATAGGATCGACTCTATTAAAATCAGTTTAAGGTTGCCATGGGTGACATATCAGTAGGGTTAAAATGAGAAAAAAAGGTCACAGAATCAGTCCTTACAACCTGTTTTTTATCATAATGAAGCATATGTAAGATTCGACGAAGGCTTAAATAACAATATGTCACTTAGGCAATACTTTAGTTTGTGGGTCTTCTTAAAAAAATCTTTTTTTAACCACAATGTATTCCAAACAAAATAAACATAAAATTATAGTGCCATCAATAACTCTGGGAATGTATTCAGTTGCACTGAAAATTAGAGAGTAAGCTCTTGTGCTATTACACCAGACTGGCAGATTGTGGATTCGTAAAAATAACAGAGAACTCCTCAGAAAAAGGAGAAGTGTGTAGGTTTGCTGCAGTAAATCTCTTCTTATAAGGATCCATCTAGGTGCTATAATCAAATTAACAAAGTATATAGGAAGTATACTCAAATATTTCATCTGAGAAAAATTTTGTGTCCTCTGCTAATGAGATTGAAGGATTATTCATGTAGCTATTGGTAAGTACTGAAACAGCAGCACCAGACTTGGAAGATATCCTGGAGCAAAGCTTTTGGTTGTAGTTTTAGGCTTTTGAAAGCTGAACAAGCAAGACTTTGGGGCTGCTGGAATATGTGTGTATGTGGATGTGTGTGTATATATATATATATACACATATATATATATATATATGTGCGTGTGTGTGTGTCTATATCTGCATGTGTGTATACACACACGTGTATGTATGTATATATGTAATCATGTTTTTGCATTTTCACATTTTTAAAGTCAATTCTATTTCTTAAAGTCACACTCAATGCTGATTTTATATTATTTATGATTCTCATTTGGCTTTCACAGAATCACATTTTTGTTACAAGTGTTATAATTCCTATCTTTTTTTAACCTGCAATAAAAGGAAAAAAAAAATCTCCTTATTTGCTAAGGTTACAGTGTTAGTTTAATTTTCATAGAAGCGGTGGAATATTTTGAAGTGAGTAACATTTACCAAGTCATTAGTTTTATGCAAACTAGGAAGGAAGATGAAAGAAAAAAAATTATCAATTATTTATAGATTGTTAAAATGTATCTTAGTGCACTGCTACTGTATAGAAATGACAATTAGCCAAACTTACCTTCTTTAATTAATAATGCATACATTATGCTCTTTGGGCAACTAATCACCAGCTCTACAAATTTGTTTGACACTGTTGAAGATACCTATCACATGGGTTAAAAAAAGAACAATGCTCTAGCAGCTGCAGTCAACTTTTAGCCTTCTAGCATTACTTAAAATGCTGTAGCAGTTCCAAGGAGCAAAATGGCGGTCCTGTAGCTGCTTGACACTATGAATATGGCACCAAGCTGCAGAGTGCTGCCTGCCATGCCTCTGCCACCAAATAATGCATTCTTTATCTCAAATTGCTTACTTAGAGACAAAACCCCTCGATTTCTATCTCCTATGTTAATTTCTGTAATCTTAGGGTGAAAAATTCTTGCAGGTAAATTGGTCCTGTTGCCTTAAAGCCACATTGACCATATTGTCTGAACGAAAATAGGAACATATGGTTGGATAAAAGGAAGAACTATGTGAAAATTGAACTATTTATAGAGAACTTGGATGAATGGTCACTATGCTTACCACAGAAAATTCCGATCAAACCTGCGATGAAGCCTTTTGTGGCCATGACTCTCCACAAATTTATTTTTAATAAAATAGGAGCATTTATCCGTAGTAGTTTTAGGACTGGAAGGAAATGTCAAGACAAATTTTCAAAGAAATTTGCCTGTCTCTGCATCTTTCCATACTTTAAGGACTGCAAATCCAGTCTCCTCATTTTTACCCATAAATCTGAAGGCAAGGGCAGCTACTGGAAAGTTTGCAAAAGTTTCACATATGCTACTAAATTAACATAAAGGCCCAGGGATTCTGTTTCTCAGAGGTCACTAAAGCATAGTATCATATTGAACTGCATACTTAAGTGGTCAGCAAGCCAACTGACATTGGGACCAGGTAGACACTCAGCTGTCACTGATTTCCCCTAGAGTCACACACCACAATGAGGTGGCAGCTTGTAGCATTTGGAAGGGGAAATGAGACTGGTGCAGCTCCATCACATATGGTGTTTAACAGACTACACTTCCCATTTGCTCCTTCGAAAGGTGTGCATTTTCAAGGGATAATGCCAAGTGTTCTTTGTGCTATGGTGTCTTTGCACTGAAAGGTGATGTGTCTGACACATTTTGGCAGGCTACTATGAAGAGATGTAGAATTTTCGACTGACTTTCACTGAGATTTCAGACAATAGGATTGTCCCTTATCAAAGGTAGTAATCTGTCTTTTGGGAGTTTAGGATCACAGTTCTTGAGTGAACTGAGAAGCATGGATTTTTATTGATGATATTACTCACTGCTCTGTAAAATTTCTGTTTTGTTGCTTTTTATGTAAATATATACTGACTAGTGACTCTGCCACCTATGCAGGCTTATCAATTTAAGGAGATTTGGAATTAGCGCTTTGAAATGTGGGTACAGGAAAACTAGAACGTGTCTCTGGTGAAACCTTCTCCTGTTTTTCAGCCGTTTTAAATGAAATGCAGGCTGAGAGTCAGGGTAAATGCAAGGGACATAGAGGCCCGAGAGAAGAACCAATTCTACATGTAAATCAAAGAAAATTTTTATTTCTATCATGAACATTGGGTATCTCCCCACCCACCATTTAGAAGGATTTCTGTTAGCCTTTTGTGAAAGATTGCTCTCATTTATTTAACTCATGCCACATGGCTTAGCTCCATAACCAGTATAGGGTTACTGGAGATTAAAAGGAAATCCATTTTGTATCTATGGAAATACCAAGCTGGAATTTAAGCTACAATTGCTGCAAGTTTTCCACATTATTGTATAAAATTGCTAGATTTATTAATGCTGGGCATTCTTCAACTACTCCGTGTTTTGCCCTGGTCAATGGTTACCTGTCAAAATGCAGAACAATTTTTCAATAATATTCTGTGCTACAGAGAAAAATATTGTGTGGATTTTTTCCATGTTTTTGTTTGTTATAAGCTGAGTATTTGCAATAATTTATGGAAAGTCTTGGAATTATAAATATTAAGGCATTGCCAAATGATTTAACTATCATCCCTCCATGGCAAATTGTCTTTAAACACTACCATTTTTTTCCTTTTTTTTTTTTTTATCATTTACTTATGGACCAGAAACACTTGCAGGCTCTTGCCCCTGGCCTTCTGTGAGAATGTTAGTTAGCAATGCTCATAAAAACTCAATTCATCAATGTGAACATAATTTGCTATGAACAGAAAGCTCACAAAAGGGTGAATTTGTCAGATAGACAGGTGGCCTGAGATCTCTCCCTGATACTGAATGATATGAATAATAGATTCTGGTAAATGTATGCCAAGACTTGAGCTGTAAACACAGCTGCCTCCATTCCCTTCCAGAAAAACAGCTTCGAGGACGAAAGCACAGGAACCACGGTTCCACCTGAGGACCTAAGCTTGTACACACACACACACACACACACACACACACACACGCACGCACCCCCCTCATTCAAGAAATAAACAACATCTATAAAAAAGGACAGAGTTGGAGGAATCTTCATGCTTTTCTGTTTCTATGAGAAAGATATTTTCAAACTATCTTGGGCAGAGGAGACTAGATAGAAAAGAAAAAGGAAATAGATTTTCCTAATGGCTCTGGTTCTATATTATTCAAATGTCTTATTTTATAAAATACACAAATCAACAGAGCTAATAAACTTTGCAATATTGTAACTCCTGTTTTATAATGAGCAAAAATAAGAGCAGGTTGACTCTGCAGAAGCACTGTGCTTGAAATCATTCTAGTAATTCGTGGCTATTTGTCTTATGGGTTATTAAGTATTTATTAAGGTTCAAATGTAATGTAGCCTTTTCTCCAATTTACTCTGAACTTTAAAAATCTGTTTTGCAAATTGTTTTCCAGGTAATGCACAAACCCACTTAAGAGCCGAATCCCAGGATTTTTGAAGATTCTGGTTGAGTGCAGCATATTTTTTTTTAGCCTTTGTGGATACTGGTGCATATAGGTTGACCTATTCTGATAGCATTTATGATTGACTTTTCTAATCAACTAGCAAATATACTGGATAGACTTTCCTACTTACTACAGCAAAGCAGTGTTTCTTAAAGTAGAATACATACATGTTATTGGTGACATAAGAGACAAATTTAATGGTTATTTAGTTTAATGCATATTTAAAAAACCATAAGTAACACTAAAAAATGTATGCTTTCATAGATATTATTGCTTAGGATAAAGCCAAATATATTTAAGTATAAAAGTCATTTGCTTTTAGGAAAAATAGTTAACATTGATACTACTGAAAATATAATCAGTGAAGTTGGCATATGGATCAATGAAGTTTGGGAAACTTGACAATCTCTTTCCAATCCCCAAAATCACGTGCATGATCTTATCAAAAGTAATTAGGATCACAGAGCCACAGAATATAGAATCATGACAATTTTAGAGTTGGAGTAGACCTTGGAAAACATTCTGTTCTCTAATTTTATGGATGTAAAAACTATGATGCAGAGGGATTAAGTGAATTGACCAGGACACCTATGTAGTTATGGGCAGAGATGAAATTAGAAACCAGGGTTTCTCACAGGCTAATGCTCACTGTTGTGAGGAAGAAAGGAACAAACTCAGTTGGAAATGTTGGCATCACTTCCCATTCACTTATAATTCTAGAAGGAATACTGAATATTCCCCTCTAAGGAACCTATTTTTCTTGACACTTTATTGACAAGAAAATTTCTAAAACTACTTGCTAGTATTTATTTTGGCTTTTTCAAGATGCATACTCCAAATAAGACTTAAGCTTGGTTTAAAAGAAAGTGAGGGTTTCAAAGTGTAAATAGAGGCAAAGATATTCTTCCTCTTGGTTCTTCTTTCTTTTTTCTTTCTGAGACAGGGTATTGCTCTGTTACCCAGGCTGGAGTGCAGTGGCATGATCACAGCTCACTGCAGCCTCCATTCCCCCAGGCTCAGGTGATTCTCCTATCTCAGCCTCCCAAGTAGCTGGATTACAGGCATGTACCACCATGCCTGGCTAATTCTTATGTTTTGTATAATAGACACAGGGTTTTGCCATGTGGCCCAGGCTAGTCTTGGACTCCTAGGCTCAAGTGATCTGCCCACCTTGGCCTCCAAAAGTGCTGGGATTACAGGCATGAGCCACTGCACCTGACCTCTTTTGGATTTTTATAAGCAAGCGTCTCTTCCTCTCTTTTCACATGACTTTCTGCCTTTTATTGTGTATCAGTTGTACACATTGTCTTTTCCCTATCAGACTGGTAGAATTTTGCATGCAAGTACTATATGTTATGTATCTTTGATTTTTAAAATTTCTTAGGTCAGTGTCTTGCATGCAATAAGTACTCGATAATTTCATTCTATGAAGGCACAAATGAATTCAATTCCTCAAATTCCTGGTCTGTGGTTCCATTAAATACCAAGGTTATTTCATCCAGTTCAGTCAAATCAAATCCATCAAATATTTAAAACTTTTAACAAGTACTTGATCTAAATTAAAGAATGTCCTAGGTGCTATGGGTGGCAGAGATAGTGAGCAGAGTTTAGCCTTTTAGTCACACCAACTAGGAGGGGTGATATGACACAGATATAACTAAAATGCAAGGCACAGGAAAATGGCACAAATTTCTCGGGGTATTTGAGGAAGAAAAATATATCTATCTGGGAAAATCCAGAAAAGTTGTATGCAAGTAGTGGTGAGGGTTCCAACAACGAAGGAGTCTTGCTTCATTCCCTACACCAATGTCTGAAGATAAATAAAACAATACACATTCCATGGTTCTATTCATGATTCAGTTAACAGATACACTAACCATGTATTCCAAAACACTTGGTGTTCACCACACATAAATCCCTGAGCAAGCTCATCAGGTCTGAATTCCCTATTTCATCTCTTCTGCTGTAGGCCTAATTAACAGGCACTCTGGGTCAATATTAGAAATACTGGAACCATGAAGATTCACAATGAATGGGATGAGTACTGGAACCATGTGGGATCAAAACATGATAACACATACTGAAACATACCATAAATGGTCTTTCAGTCACTTCCTTTTTTTTTTTTTTTGAAGTAAAATTGAGGTGGCAATTACACATTGAAATGCACAAATCTTAAATATACAATTTAATTATAGGCACACCTCATTTGATTATACCTTGCTTTATTGCACTTTGTGGATATTGTGGGTTTTTTTTTTTCCTCCAAATTGAAGGTCTGTGACAACTTTGGTCGAGCAAGTCTGTTGGCACCTTTTCCCCAGAAGTATGTGCCCATTTTGTGTCTCTGTGTCACATTTTGGTAATTCTTGCAGTATTTCAAACTTTTTCATTATTATTCTATCTGTTATGGTGATCTGTGTTTGGTGATCTTGGATGTTACTATTGTAATTGTTTTGGGATGCCACAAACTTAATAAATGCATGTGTTCTGACTGGTCCCCTAATGGGTCGTTCCCTTGTCTCTCTCTTTTCTCAGGCCTCCCTATTCCCTGCAGCATAGCAGTGTTAAAATTAGGCCAATGAAAAAACCTACAGTGACCTCTAAGTGTTCAAGTCAAAGAAAGAGGTGCATGCCTCTTTTCCTCTAAATCAAAAGCAGAACATGACTGAGCTTAGTGAGGAAGGCATATTGAAAGCCAAGACAGGCCAAAAGGTAGGTTGCTTGTGCCAAAGAACTAGCCAAGTTTTGAATGCGAAGGAGAAAATTTCTTGAAGGAAATTAAAGGTGCTACTCCAGTGAACACATGGATGATAAGAAAGCAAAACAGCCTTCTTGGTGATATGAAGAAAATTTGAGTGGGCTGGATAGAAGATCAAAGCAGCCACAACATTCCCTTAAGCCAAAGCATAATCCATAGCAGGACCCTAACTCTCTTCAATTGCATTAAGGCTGAGAGAGGTGAGAAAGTTGCAGGAGAAAAGTTTGAAGCTAACAGAGGTTGCTTCCTGAGGTTTTAAAAAGGAAGCTGTCTCTACAGTGTAAAAGTGGAAGGTGAAGTAGCAAGTGCTGATGTAGAAGATGCAGCAAGTTTTCCAGAAGATCTAGCTAACACACTTGATGATGGTGGCTACACTAAACAACAAATTTTAAATGGAGATGAAACATGTTATATTAGAAGATACTATTGAGGACTCTCATAGCTAGAGAAGAGAAGTCAATGCCTAGTTTCACAGCTTCAAAGGACAGGCTGGCTCTCTTTGTTAGGGGTTGATGCAGCTGGTGACTTTAAGTTGAAGCCAGTGCTGATTTACCCTTCTGAATTATGTTAAATCTACTCTGCCTGTGTTCCATAAATTCAACAACCAAGCCTGGATGACAGCATATCTGTTTGTAGTATGGTTTACAGAATGTTTAAGCCCACTGTTGAGACCTACTGCTCAGAGAAACAGATCCCTGTCAATGTATTACTGCTCTAATGGAGGTGTACAAGGAGATCGATGTTGCTTTCATGCCTGCTAACACAATATCCATTCTGCAGCCCATGGATCAAGGAGTAAATTTGACTTTCAAGTCTGGTTATTTAAGAAATACATTTTATAAGGCTATGGCTGCTATAGATAATGAGTACTCTGATGAATGTGGGCAAAGTGAATTGAAAAGATTTGCCATTCTAGATGCCATTAAGAACATTCATGATTCATAGGCAGAGGGGCAAAATAGCAACTTTAACAGGAGCTTGGAAGAAGTTGATTCCAATTCTCATGGATGACTTTGAGGAGTTAAGACTTCAGTGGAGGAAGTAACTGTAGATGTGGTGGAAATAGCAAGAGAACTAAAATGAGAAGTAGAGCCTGAAGATAAATGACTAATTTGCTTAAATCTCATGACAAAACTTTAATGACTGAGAAGTTGCTTCTTTTGAATGAGCAAAGAAAGTGGTTTCTTGAGATGGAATCACCCCTGTTGAAGATACTTTGAAAATTGTGGAAATAACCAATGATTTAGAATATTACATACACTTGGTTGATAAAGCAGTGGCAGAGTTTGAGAGGATTGACTCCAATTTTTAAAGCTGTTCTACTGTGGGTAAAATGCTATCAAGTGGCACTGCATGCTAGAGCAAATTTTTTGTGAAAGGAAGGGCCCATGATGTGGCAAATCTATCTGTTGTCTTATTTTAAGTAATTGTCACAGCTACCCCAACCTTCAGCAGCCCCCCACCCTGATAAGTCAGCGACCATTAACATGGAGGCAAGACCCTCCACCAGCGAAAAGATTATGACTCACTGAAGGCTCAGGTAACCATTAGCATTTTTAAGCACTAACACATTTTAAAATCAAGGCCTGTACATTGTTTTCATAAACATAATGCTATTGCATACTTAATGGACTACAGTATAGTATAAATGTACCTCTTATATGCACTGGGAAACCAAAAAATTTGTGTGACTCACTTCGTTGCACTGTTCACTTTATTGGGATAGTCTGAAACTGAACCCACAATCTCTCTGAGCTATGCCTGTACATTTTCACAAATGTAGGCCCTCACATAACCAACACCAGCTGAGTTACAGGACATTTTTCTCACCCTGAAATTTCCTGCATACATCTTTCCAGTCAATCTCCATCTCCCTCATACGCAACTATTGTTCTGATTTTAGTCATAGATTAATTTCACTTATTCTTGAATGTTTTATAAATGGAATCATGTAGGTATATACTCTTCTATGTCTGGATTCTTTAGCTCAAGAAAAAATGTTAAAATTCATCCATATTGTAGTCTATAGAGGCAGTTCATTATTTTTGAGTACTCTGTGTAATTTGTTGACAAATCCTCCTTTAGATGAGCTTATGAGTCATTCTTCAGTCTTTGGCTATGAGGAAAAAAGCTTGTGGATTCTGGTACAAGTCATTTTTTGGTTGACAAATATTTTCATTGCTCTTGAGTATACAATTAGGAGAAGGATTTTTGGGGTCATGGATTAGGAGCATGTTCAATTTTTAAGACACAAATGCTTTTCTAAAATGATTGTACTATTTTACACTCTCAGCAAAGTACAAGAGTTCCAGTTGCTCACTATTTTCACCAATATTTGGCGTTAGTAGTCTTTTTAATTTTAGCCTTTTTGGTGGGTATAAACTCATATCTGATTGGGATTTTAATTTTTATCCACTGATGACTTTTAATACCAAGAAAGTTTTCATGTGTTCATTGCTCATTTGTATATCTTCTTTCTGAAGGGCTATTATTCTTTTCCCCATTTGTATAGGGTTGTTTGACTGTCTTATGAATTTGCAGTTGTTTATATATATATAGACACACTATATATATATAGACACTATAGACACATTATATATATAGACACATTATATATATAGACACACTATATATATAGACACTACCTTTATCAGATATTTGTGCTATGAACATTTTCTCCCAACTTATGGCTTGCCTTTTCATTTTCTCCCAGCACTTTGGGAGGCCAAGGCAGGTGTATCACTGGAGGTCAGGGGTTCGAGACCAGCCTGGCCCCACATGATGAAACCCTATCTCTACTAAAAATACAAAATTTAGCTGGGCATGGTGACACATGCCTGTAATCCCAGCTACTTGGTAGCCTGAGGAAGGAGAATTGCTTGAACCCAGGAGGCAGAGGTTGCAGTGAGCCAAGATCATGCTACTGCACTCCAGCCTGGGTGACAGAGTAAGACTCCATCTAAAAAAAAAAAAAAAAAAAAAAAAAAAAAGATTGTGTTATGCCCATAAACGTGCTTTCCATGTCTTTGCGTACTTCATAAGTCTCAAAGGTATTCTACACTCTGTTTTTATTCTAGACACTATATAGAAAATCTTTGCCTACTTCATAGGTCTCAAAGATATTCTACAATCTGTTTTTTTTTCTAGACACTATATAGAATTGAATGTTACCTTTAAGTCATCTCAAATTAAATGTTGTATATGTTGTAAAGTAAGAATCAAGGTTTTCTTTTTCTTCTTCTTCTTTTTTTTTTTTTATTACCAATATTGAATCTTCCCTATGCTGTAGCCTCAAGTGTGCCCAGGTGGAAAGCTGGTGCAGTCATGGGGCTCATATCATGTGGTTCCCTTTTCTTATTTTTTCAGTATAATTATTGATGTTTCTTATATTATGTCCAATTTTTTAGCTCTTTAGAATAGGAGGGAAAGTTTATTAGCAGGCAGTCTATTATGGAGAGATGTAAATACTTCCTTTCTGGTATTTTTTTTAACTCAACTTTTCAGTAATTCTTGAAAGTACAGGAATGCAAAATTGTTGTGTCTCAATAACTTCTTGATTTGCTCACTTATTCAAACTATACTTTAAATCAACTCTAAATTATGTGTTTTACCATTGTCTTTGGATATCTCTACTGTTGGCAAAGCAAATAATGTGGAAATTCATTTTTTTAATGTGTTCTCAGATTGCAGTGTGACAGGGTTCCATGGCAAGTGGAAGAGGGCCCAATCTCATACTACCTTTTGGGCCAGATTTCCATTTTACGTGTATCAGTGGACCTGAGTTTAGTTTCTGCCACTTTTTATTAAATTGAACCAGTTTAACTCGAGTGCACAGTTTTGCTAAATTTTGAAATCAAAATTTATCACAGATACTATGTGATAAAATGTATCACAAAATATCTGTAGTGATATCCATTAGTTAACATCATTTGAGTTTTCTATTATACGTTTATGGGCATTTGTCTCATATTTGGGCTCTTCACATCCATGAATTGTGATAGTTCTTTGTATTCTAACAATGAGCCACTTTATGGGTTTTTGCCTGTCATTTATGTGTGCTTTTATGTTCTACTTAGATTTTTTTTTTTTAATATCTGAGAACCTCCATTTACACTGAAGCCCACCTCAGATAAGTCTGTCTGATGCTGTATCTCAATGCTTTAGTTTTACCAGACCTTAATGACTTCCTCTATATCTTATACCTCTCTTGAAGTGAAAACCTACCAATGTGTTCCAAATAATGTAATTCATCTACCTTTATGTAGGTAAAATATTATTTTTATTAAAGCAGGCATGACAGGACCTAAGTTATAATTACTGATACAGTTTATTAACAATGGGCATTTCATAGCACCAAGTACATACCATTTGTCTGTTTTATACATCAAACCTTCTGTAAAGTTCCTGTTATGGAACCTGAATAGATCAAGAATAGACTTGAATAGATCAAGAATGACAATTCTCTTACCTTCGGCTTATGATATAAGAGGAGAGCGCAGGCTGCAATTCACATTAAGCAAACTGTTATGAAGCTACCTATGTGGACATTCTACATTATATTTAAAGGAATACATAAAGACAATCAAAAACTTTACAAATAATGTGTTAGGAGACAGTTGAATATGCTGCATAATGAAGTCTTTAAAGATTATACAGAGATAGGGATAAATGATAGGTAACTGGATTTCGTGAAAGTACCTCCAGCAAAGCGAACTGAAGGTACAGTATAGCTATAGGTCATTTTTCATGTTCAATAATAATGACCCAACTAAAGAGCATTCCTGAAGTAAATGAAATGACTTTGCCACTATTTGTTTAATTGGACACCTATAAGTGTGTTATTTGCTTAATCACACTAAAATTTTGCAAAGATAAAATATCTAAAATAATCTCATCCAAGATGTCTGTAAAGATGAAGTTCTTTAGTCAAATCAATAATCCTTCACTTTTCTCACCAAAGGCAAAATTATCTCGTAAGTCAAGGATGATGCACTGTAGCTAACTCCTCTGATGTGTCAAAAAGAGCCTTTGCTCATGGCAGATTCGAAGGAGCTACTTTTTCAGGCAGCCACTCAAGTAGAAATACTCAGAATACCATACATGCATACCTAGAAGCAAATCCCCCACCGATATATATATAAAAAAACCTGATTAAAAAAGCGAAACTTTTGAACCACCAAACCAAAATAATAGTTTTGCAAAAGGATCCCTTCAAAAGAAAACCTAAAGCTGCGTCTTCATTGCATTATATTGCATGAACCTTGTTCGTACTAATGTTCAATTGTTGTTCAACCGGTAACATAGACTATGCTATTTAGCTTTCTGACACATCATTTTCTCAGTTGGTATGCCATTAGCACATTTTCTTAAAGAAAATATAACTGTAGAAAGGAGGTAGTGTAATGAAAGCCAGAAGAACAAATGAGTATTCCCGAGAGTACTTTTTCAGTAATTTCTGCCAATAGCTTTCTTTGTCTTTGGCCCGTTGTTTTGCCTCAGTTCACCCACTGTGTTTAGTGCATCAATTCACCTGCTGATTAAACAGAGAGAAAGTGTTCATGTTTGGAAACCCACAATATGCAAAGCAATTATTTTCTTTAAAATATATACCTAGAAACAATTTGACATATAAAACACAGTTTTCCTGTAGATTTAATAGAACAGGGCCGGTCCTGCTGCCTGCAGTGGACCTGATGATGGAATAAGAGACAGTGAGGACTTAGGTAGATGTTACTGGGGCACAGAAAGAAATTTGGTCTAAGATGGTAGGGTGGATTTGAATGGTGATGTGTTCACCATCACTGGCTGAACAGTACAAAGAGCAGGATGCCAACAGAGGCTTCTGGTCTCCAGTGACCTATTGGGTCCCTTACTCTGTCAGGCTATGAACCACCTGGAACATGGGGTGTGCTGCTGTGAAGAATTGGCACAGGTGGGCAGAGTGCACTTAGGTGGATCCCTGAACTTCTGCATCTTTTGCTCTGCCTTTTTGCTGGGCAAAAGTCTGAGTCATCAGTCTCACTGATCTTCAAACCCAGATTTTGTCATCTGGCCTGGATCAACCTCCAATATAAGATATGATATGTTTTACGAAGAAAATATGTTGACACCAAGAAAAAACACAATAGCAACAGAAATACAGAGAAACAGGTGAGGTCTTTTCATTATGAGGGGAGTAAAAGTAGAAGATATGAATAAAGGAGGCTGAAATGCAGTTGGGAGCAGAGGTGGGGTTTGCTCAAAGGATGTTGAGAAGTAGCAAGAGCTTTTCTGTATGGGGTCTGATTCTTAGAGTTTTCAAGCCTCTTCTGTCTATTCCATGGTACTTCATGGACTGCCACACTGGGGCTCCATTCACCCCTGGTGTCTGAAGTCTGCCTTTACCTTAAGCACTAATGGGCATTTAAGAAACTCTAGGCCGGGCGCGGTAGCTCAAGCCTGTAATCCCAGCACTTTGGGAGGCCGAGACGGGCGGATCACGAGGTCAGGAGTTCGAGACCATCCTGGCTAACACGGTGAAACCCCGTCTCTACTAAAAAATACAAAAAACTAGCCGGGCGAGGTGGCGGGCACCTGTAGTCCCGGCTACTCGGGAGGCTGAGGCAGGAGAATGGCGTAAAAACCCGGGAGGCAGAGCTTGCAGTGAGCTGAGATCCGGCCACTGCACTCCAGCCTGGGCGACACAGCAAGACTCCGTCTCAAAAAAAAAAAAAAAAAAAAAAAAAGAAACTCTACATGCCTTGCACACACAGCTTGAACAGGATGCTACCCTTGCTGCTTGTGTCAGCCTAAACTTAACTTCAGCATGGTACACCAGACTTCCATTTGGTCCCCTTTTGCCTCTATTTTGTTGTTAGTTCTCAGATCAGATATATCCTGGCTCCCTCAGGATATATGTGGCCATCTCCCTGTCCTTCAGGTCTGAGGACTCTCGTTTTCCCAGACTAGCAGAATACCCTCAGGCAAGTGTTTTGCTGGATTATAAAATATATCTTCTAGGATCTGAATGTTTGTGTTTCCTCAAAATTTGTATGTTGAAACCTAGTCACCATGATATCAGAAAGTGGGGACTTTGGGAGGTAATTAGGTAATAGGATTAGTGCGTTTATGAAAGAGACTCCAGAGAGCTGCCTTGCCCCTTCCAACATTGTGGGGACACAGCTAGAAGGTGTCATCTATGAACTAGGAAATGTAGTTCAACAAACCATGGCTGTTGCTATCATTACCTTTTAAAATTTCCATATGGTACCTATACTTGTGGCGGTGCTTCAAAGGTCTGAGCCATGACATGGGAGGTTTAGTTTGTCCATTCATTAATTCATTCAATTTGCTGTACTCTATGTGCTATTCTAGGCATTAGATCTAAGTTTGTACTTTTCTCACTGGTTCCATCTTGGTATAGGCAAGTGATTCATGTCCAACTATGCCTCAAAATAGGAGACATGGGAGAGGTAATGTGGTACGGTGGCTAAGGAAGCTGGCTTTGACAATACACAGGCGAAGTTTGAACACAAGCCTTTCTACTGGACAGCTGAATAAGGTAAATAACTTTTCTATACCTGAAATTTTCTTATCTGAAAAATAGAGATAATTATAGTATCTATCTCTTAGGGTTGCTGTGAAGCTTAAGTGGACACTTTTAGTGTTCTTAGATTAGTACCTGGTCCATAAATGCTCAATCAATGTTAGCTGTAATTAAGGTTTTAAGGTTTAAGCTCAGGGGTCTGAGGCCTGATAGGAGTTTAAACTTTCAACCTGGTTACCGATTCCAATATTAAACAATTAAAATTTAGATTCTTTTATAGACAGAAGACTATTTCTTTTAAATTACATTTTACTTCTAAATGAATTTAATTTTTCTCCCATCCTTCCTCTTTGGGAAATATTATTGGAACCAAATTTTGTGTTATAAATTGGAATAATTTTGTGGCCTGGATCCTTGATTTTATGGAGAATTCTTGAAGAGTTTCATTGGGATTGTCTATGTATTTAGCTTCAGATGGAAAGCTGAAATTGCTCATCAAAGTATTGCAGTAAGAGTGATTTGAACCACAAGTAGATCAGAACTTCAGGCTTCTCTAAGACGAGAAAATAACTGACAGATGAACTGCAGAAAAAGAAAGGGGGTGACTTATTTAGAGTGAGATGGTCATGTAGGCTGTACAAAAAAGAAGAGTCAGAGAACAGGCTTGTCAAACAGCTAATTGCACCTGCAAACAAAGGACATAGTTTAAAGCTCGGGTTTTAGAAAGGAATGCTAGTCTCTCATTTGTATTTTCAGCTGGATCTGCGTACATGGGTAATATCACCACAATCGACGGTGTCATCTTTGAATAGGGAGGAATAGAGACTCACACAGAGCTTGCACCAGGGAGATTCTACACACAGATGAACAATTCATTAGTCATTCAGAGCTGAAAGCTGTCGCCAAACTTTGCTCTGTATGCTGAAAACAATACAATGATCAAAAAAAGAAAATAGAAATCAAGGCAGTGAGGTAACCCTTTAGGAAGTGATGGTAGTGTTACATTAACATATTGTCAAGATCCAGAAAAATCTGAATATCTACACAGTACTTTCTATCCTATGAGATTTGAAACTTAGACTTCATTTCAGGTTTGCCAACAGTGTTACCTAGTTCCCAGTCTAAAATTTCTAAATCTACAAAACATACTTCAACCCTTTCTCCTTGATTCTCTTCAACTTTTTTAAAAAAATTTCTCTTTTTAAAAATATTTTTTAAAATATATTTTTATATATGTATTTATTTTTTGAGACAGGGTCTTGCTCTGTCACCCAGGCTGGAGTGCAGTGGTACAAACATAGCTCACTGCAGCCTCAACTTCCTGGGTTCAGGTGATCCTTTCATCTCAGCTTCCCGAGTATCTGGGACAACAGGCACATGCCGCCAAGCCTGGCTAACTTTTGTATTTTTGGTAGAGATGGAGTTTCACCATGTTGCCTAGGCTGGTTTCAAACTACTGAGTGCAAGCAATCCACCTTGGCTTCCTAAAGTACTAGGATAAGGGTGAGAGCCACCAAGCCCCACCATCAGTGTATATTTTTTTTCTGAACTTTTATCATATAAGTTATCACAAATTATGATAAATTGCATTTTCCTGAAGATTAAATTAACAAACTTCCCTTTAGCACTTACTAAGAACACATACTCCTTGAGAAGACATACTTTTTAAATACCCTTGTGTGTCTCATTTATTCCTTCTCCCTCTATTCCATTAATTCAACATTCATTATTTTATTAATCTATATAAAAACAATGTCACATTTCAACTGTTTATCATGTAAGCAATATTATGTCGACTTAACATGTGGTAGGCAGAATAATAGAACTTCAATTATGATGGCCATATCCTAATCTCTGGAACCTAAGAAAATGCTGTCTTTGTGGCAAAGGTGACTTTGCAAGTGTGATTAAGTTAAGGACTTTGAGGTGAGAAGATTATCCTGGATTACTGGGGTGGGCCTGATCTGATCACTTGGGTCTTTAAAAGCAAAGAAATCCTTGTTGTGGTCAGTGAGAGATATGAGAATGGAAGAATGTTAGAGAGATGCAACGTTGCTGGTTTTGAAGATGCAGGAAGCTGGCTATTCCCAATTTAGGGAATGTGGGAGGCCTCTAGAACTGGAAAAGGCAAGAACACGGGTTCTCCCTAGAGCCTTCAGACAGAAATACAGTTCTAAGAACACTCTGATTTTAACCCAGTGAGACCTGTGCCAGACTTCTAAACTACAGAACTGTAAGAAGTTGCAAAGTTTGTGGTAATCTGTTACAGCAGCAATAGAAAACTAATAGAACATGGGATGAGATACAATGAAGACACAGCCTTGTTATTTGCTGGCCGTCACAAACTCTCTTTGTTGTTTCTACTCCTAGGTAAAAGGTCATGAATTAGGAGAAGACTTATCTCAAGGAAACATATATGGTAAGCCCAATCTTTAAGCACATAGCCCTTACTTTTCAATTTCTCCTACTTGTACTCAAATCAAGATGACTCCAGTGGAGATACATCACATGTATAGTTCATTGAGTTTTACACAGGTCTGTCGCTAAGTGAGTAATTTCCTGAAATGTTCTCCTAATAATTCATAAAGTGTTCATTTTAGGGTTCATTCTTATTCTTACAATTTTTAAATAAAGTCCTCCTTGTTTCCCACCCTTTGATTCTTAGGTTAAACCACTAACCCTGCTTTAATCTGTCAGGGTACATTTCCCTTTGTGGGTTCCCAAATTCTGCCAAAAAGTGTGGAACTTTGGTATCTGCCTGAAAGCAGTATCAGCAAAAACAACTTTTCCCTAAATGCAATTGGAATTCCCATTGTCTGCTACATTTTCTGGGATTACAGAATAGGAAAGACATGCGACAGTTGGAGAATTATACAGAATGTGGAGGAGGAAGGAGAAATGTATTGATACAATTTTTAAAAACAGATCGAATGGGTACACTTTAAGTAATAGGTTTTACAGAGAGGTAAGTTTGAGTGGAGGAGTTAGCATGGAAGCGATAAAGGACCCCATCATCCCAGGCTATGAAGTTTGTCACATGGCAGCAAAACATTTGAGACTCACATCTGTTGTATTTTGGAACACAGACCACGTGCCTACCCACACATTAGAAGCAATGGTAGGAAAAATTCAAAATTCAGGATGTTGGCTCATGGTGGCTACTTCTAGCATCTTTCCTTAAGATGAACACCCACCTATTCAAATTCTCTTGGGAGGTAAAAAAAAAAAAAAACTGCAAGATAGAAAGCATTGACTAAACCAAGTTCCAGAGAAATGGGCAGAACACAGAAACTAGTTCCTAAGACATGGGTATTTCCAGAATTCCCACAAAAGGCCTCTAGAACTAATGAAAGCCGATATAATAGACTAGAAACAAACCAGAAGTCTTCTAAATTTTTTAAAGGGCTTGTATTACCACATAAACCCATGCCTGGCTAAGAAGGGCAGACAACTCCTTAATGTCGCCACTAGCCCCTAGGCGGTAGTGGCTGGGAAGGGATACTGCTAAAGAATGTCCTCCTTTCTCACCTGTGACTGTGGAAAGCAATGGGCACCTAAGAATCTTTCAGAAAGAAGAACTAAGAGCTATCAGACTGGCTGATCCAGGAAATCACTACCCAGCCAGGGTATGGAAGACACACTCTTCCTGGTCAGCAGAATATCACACCAGCTACCATAAGCTCTCCACGGCTCACTTTTCCAAATAGAATTTTAAAAAAATATTTAATGAATAAAGATGAGTATATTCAAGCTGCACAATGTGATAATTTGATATATGTATACACTGTGTAATAGTTACCACAAGTAAAATTAACATATCCATCACCCCCATGCCACATATTAGATCCCCACTAAATAGAAATTTTAGTTGTTATCCCCTTTTTCCCTACTTATAAGTTTTAAGTGCTGTGGTGGCAGATAGGTATTGTTAAGATAGAAAAGTCACATCACACCTCAGATTTTTGGAGCTCTATTTGGAACATATATGGAAGAGTAGCTGTATGAGGCTGCGTGAGCAGTGAGTGGTTTCAAGTAGATACGAGGGCTGTGAAAGTAAACATTGAGCAGAAGGGTGCATGTGCATATCAGGCAGTCAATGGGTTGGGCAGGAGATACTGTTGACTGTCTATCCTGCATCTATTCTTCTCCTCCTCTTTCTAAAGAGAATTCTGGTATTGTTCAGTGATGTATTATAAGACTCGTCCCTGATTCAAGATATCAGCTGTGATTAATTCAAATGGAAATGACCTGGCTATATTAAGAAATGGACATGTGATAGAAGTCAAATCAATTAAGTGAAAGGAAGTGTGTGTGTTTGAGATTCCTGAAAAATACCCTCCTCTATCCCTTCCCAGAAGTGACAGAGGAAGGACATGGTTTGTGTTGCCACTGGTGAGCGTTCTACACAATGCTGCAATCAGCATTAGGATGAAGCCAGCTCTACAGGCGGCAGAGCAGCAAAAAACAATGGGCCTGGGTCTGTGATCTCCATCGTTGAATCCCTGTATGAACAAACCCTGTAATTTACCCTACCTCTGGATTTCTAGTTCCATGAGCCAAAACATTGCCTCTTTCCTTAAACCCTGTTGAGTTGGTTTTCTGTCAATTACAGCTAAACCCTATCCAACGGACACAGTACTTGATACCAATGTAAGAATAATTGGAAGTCTCTTTGTAATTTACAGGAGAAAATAATTAGGACAGTTTAATTCTGAGATACAAGATATGAACATAATGGTTAAGAGTATAGGCTTTTGAGACAAATATACCTGAAATTCTGCCCTGCTCTGTCCATTACTGCCTATACATGTCTTCTATGAACTCTAGTCTTCAAATTGGTACAATGAAGATAATAAACCTAGCTTATAAGAGAGCTGTAGAGAGTAAACAAGATAACGCACATAAAATTCCTGTCATGAAGTAGATGTTCAATAATTGCAACCACCATTTTAATGGCCAGAGAAAAAATTAAGATCCCTTGGTGAGAATTTCTGTACAGGAAGATGGCTCAAGAGGAATCCAATGCTCTAAAAGATGAAATTCTGGGAATTACAATTTCAAATGATTCTGATGAGAAAGAAAAGGAGTAGTTACTGAAGGAACTGATGTGGCCGCATAGGGATGTTTTCAAAAAATGTATATTGAAAGATAGGAGAGAACTGTTATGACAAGGAATGAATAAAAAACAGGAACACTAAACTGAAGGAACAGAATCAGAAGGACTGAGGCACTGACAGAATTTGAATTGAACAAAGTCTCAAAATAATGTCCCAAGGCCACAATAGGAACAAATCAATGACAAATCAACAAATCAAATCAGGAGGGGAGAGACTATGACATGAAGAAATGACAAAGAGAAAATAAGACTGTTTGAAATCTGAACTAAGCAATAAGCAATATGATAGACATAATATAGGTGGAATGACTAGAGAACAAAATAATAGTTTACTCATTTTCAAGGTAAAATGCTAGTTCTCTGAACTCTTAAATTATACTTTGAAACATTAAAGGCCATGTTGACTTGATTTTTACTTAGCTATGAAAAACATTATGAAATAAGATATCATGTAAATTAGATTCATATCAAATTGAATTCACAATAAATTCCAGGAAGAAATTTTTCTAGTACAAAAAGATAACTGTTCTTTAGCCTGAAGTGTACATCAGCGACATACTATTTTTCTGAATAAGCGTGGTATTCAGTTTGCCTGAGAAACACATAAACATAATAAACATAGTATTTCATTTGCACAGAAACAGCTTTTTTTTTTTTTTTTTTTTTTGAGACGGAGTCCTACTCTGTCGCCCAGGCTGGAGTGCAGAGGCACGATCTCGGCTCACTGCATGCTCCGCCTCCCGGGTTCACGCCATTCTCCTGCCTCAGCCTCCCGAGTAGCTGGGACTACAGGCACCCACCACCACGCCCAGCGACATTTTTTGTATTTTTAGTAGAGACGGGGTTTCACTGTGTTAGCCAGGATGGTCTCGATCTCCTCACCTCGTGATCCGCCCGCCTCTGCCTCCCAAAGTGTTGGGATTACAGGCGTGAGCCACCGCGCCCGACCAAAACCAGCTTTTTAAAAGTATTTGATCAACAATAAATTCTTAAAATGTTTATTAGTGATTTCACTAATGGATAACATGCCCTCATCCCTACACACACACACCAGAAACTTTGTCTTAGAAACTTTGTCCGTGTCTGTCCAAAATAGAAGTCAGAAGGGAGGTCTTCGTGACCAAGTTCTGCTTTAGGCCTGACCCAGGTAAATCTGCTGAAGAGAAGGAGGAGTACTCTTTCTCTGACTCAGGAGGCCAGGAGAGAACACAGTTTTCTCACCAGGGAAGGCTTCGGAAATAATTCACATACAGGTGAACTGCTTTTAGAAAGCACTTTTCCGTTACCTGCCCCCAGAGTGAAGTTCAAAAGAAAAGGGAATAAAATGTTCTCCATCAAGATCTCTGGGGCTGTGGTGTTTTCGACTACTGGAGAGTTGCTTGATTCAGAACATTATCACCTTCAGGAATAGGAAATAGTCATTTCTTTACCCAGACAGTCTTTTACTCTTGGAACAAGGGGCCTAAAAAGCTATTCTCACAGAAGGCTTTTCTTGCTTTTAAAAACACAATCAAATTGGTTCCACTGGAGTGGGATATAAGGAAGGGCACCTCTTCTACTTTTGCACAAGTAATTGACTAGCCTAATTAGATTGCCCAAGTGTTTAGATGCCTTGGTGACGGGCACTTTATAAATACTGTATATAGCGAAACCGGGAGCATCCCTTGCGACAATAATAGCCATAGTTAGCTCTGATAGGTTGGGAAGACACAAGCCAAATGCTTTGCCACATTCCATAACATTTATTGATAGTTATTTATGTTGACATTTTCAGCCATTTGTGGTGTCTTTTTACTCTAGATCTGTGGGTAGTGTGGTCAAAGATGACTTCTGCAGATAAAAACATCATCTTATATGCAAGGTAAGCATCATTGTGGATTCTGCACAATAACTAAGAAACTATTATAACTAAGAAATATTATAACTTATAAGCAACTGCCATCTAGAAATTAAGCAGCACTTAATCAATTCAGAATGAGAACGTACTTAAACAAGACCTGCAGTGAGTGAAAAACCACATACTGCATAGAAGCTAATGGTTTTTTGATCCTAGAAGAAAACCAGATGATATTCTCTAGTTGTTGACATAAATCTGGAAAATGGACATACTGAATGCTGAGTTGTCTTGTTCTTCTTTTGAAACTTTTTATTTTTGGCATCACTTGTTAAGGTGGGGCAACCTTGGTGAGGCTGACTGCCAAGAGTCAAACTGTGGATTTGTTGGAAGCAGGAAGACACTGATTCTTGTTTTTGGTCTATGTACTTAATTCTTCCAAACTGCATGGTAATTTTTCATTTTTATTTTTACCAAGGTTAGTACCACCAGGTAGGTACCTAGCATAGTAAGGCTGTAATATATAGAAGCTAAAATCCTTGCTCCCAAAATCAACTCTACTATGGGGAAGAAAGGAAAACTAACATTTAACAGTGCCAGGCTTCATGCTAGAAATTACACATCGAAAGATATTAATACTTAAAATAATCTTATCAGTTAGATAACAGATTCATTCTAAAGATGAGAAAATTGATGTGTTGAAGTACTGTTGATTACCACACAGTGTCTGGCAGTATATGGTAGGGCCCAAATTTGAACCCATTTACCTGACTTTAAGGTTCATATTCTCTCCATAACACCATGTTTTACTTCCTCATTGAAAAATGCTGCCCTTAAGAATGATGCAATGGACTTTGGGGATTTGAGGGGAAGAGTGGGAGGGAGTCGAGGGATAGAAGACTACAAATATGGTGCAGTGTATACTGCTCGGGAGATGGGTGCACCCAAATCTCACCACTAAACTTACTCGTGTACTGTAACATATAAACTTACTCATGTAACCAAATACCACCTGTACCGCAATAACTTAAGGGAAAAAATGCTGCCCTAGGGAAATAAGTTATTACCTTTGCCATTAGTTTATCAGAATTCATATTTTAACATTTTTTGATGGAGAGTCTTGCTATATCACCCAGGCTGGTCTCAAACTCCTGGGCTCAAGCAGTCCTCCCACCTTAGCCTCCAGAGTAGCTGAGAATACAGATGTGTGCCACCACACCCAGCCAATTCTTTTTTATTTTTTAGGGACAGGTCTTGCTTTGTTGCCTAGGCTAATCTTAAACTCCTTGTCCCAAGCAATCCTCTTGCCTCCTCACCCTCTCAGGTCATATTTTAACTTTTGGTTGTTCTTTTGTCTTTATAATTAATTTCCACATATTCATGAGAACATTACCTGATAATATCACAATATACATAGAGGTAGTTTAGTAAGGGGGAAAGAAGCCAGATTTGGAATAAAAACACTTGGGTTTGAGACTGACAGTTCAAAACAGTGACCCTAGAAATGTCAACCTTTTTGAGTCTCGATTTATTAATTGGATAAATGAGGATGCTTAGAATATCTATTCTCAGAGTGACTGGCAAAATCTGAAAATACTTTAGGGAAGTATGTGATGCATTTTAGCATGATTTCTATACAAAAATTAATATCAAAAAATTTCATATTTAAAGGGCTTTTTCACTTTTTGCAAAATTCACTTACGTAAATCCATTGCAGTGATTTGACTGAATCAGTTCTATACCTGATAATGAAACATTATCACAAACCTAAGCATATTATGCTTTTCTCAACTCCTTTTTGAAGTAAGCTATAGTGACCTCATTGAGAATGATTGCAGGGATGAAATAATCAAAGAGACAATTTACATAGGTAACAAACTGGGCACCTGTCATTTTGAAATATAAAGTGTTCTCTTATACCATTATTTTAAAATTTATTTAATGACACCACACTCCAATAAATCTTCCAAACCATAATTCTCAGAATCTGTTCTGTTTTTTTTCTCTTAATGCCTAGATCTAATTTCCCTATTCTCTACTGTTGACGGTCATTGGCCAACAAATCCTAAAATTTCTACTCCCTGAATATTGCTTAAATAACCAATAGCTTCTTCACTGACTCCCTAGCCCCAGTATTTTTTTGTCTACCCTCTTGCATTCTCTAAATATACATGTTATATTTCAAATCTAATCATGTCATATACTTGTTTAAAATCCTCAGTGGAGGCTGGGCACAGTGGCTCACGCCTGTAATCCCAGCACTTTGGGAGGCCGAGGCAGGCAGATCACGAGGTCAGGAGATCGAGACCATTCTGGCTAACATGGTGAAACCCCGTCTCTACTAAAAATACAAAAATATTAGCCAGGCGTGGTGGCGGGTGCCTGTAGTCCCAGCTACTTGGGGGGCTGAGGCAGGAGAATGGTGTGAACCTGGGAGGCAGAGCTTGCAATGAGCCAAGATCGTGCCACTGCACTCCAGCCTGGGCGACAGAGCGAGACTCTGTCTCCAAAAAAAAAAAAAAAAAAAAAAAATTCTTCAGGATAAAAACTTAGTAGAAAAACTTCCAGAATCTGGGAAGTGACTACACGAATTCATTCATAACACAGTAAAACAGTAGAAGGATAACTTTTGGTAGCTATTATATGCCAGGTACTGTGCCCTGTTCTGGCACTATGGAAACAAACAAAACAGGAATTAAATGGCTAGTCATACCAAACTATACAAACAAAATTACGAAAAGTGCTATAAATGAGGAAAAGGACTGGTGATAAGGGATGCTGACCCCATATGGGGTGCAGGTAGTATTCCTTCAGGAAGACTTATTTCTCTTCTCTTTTATTTCATGTTTGTTAAATTTTAATCAGTTCCTTAAATATTTGTATTCTCCTTCCCTTTGAGGCTAAAGTCAGGAATGAGGGAGATGACATCACTATTCCATAGATAATAAAAGAATGATAAGAAAATATTATGAACAAACTTATGCCAATGTATCTAGCAAAATAGATGAAATGGAGAAATTCTTTGAAATTAGGAATATCCCTGTCTCTATTACAGAAATTGAATTTCTAGTTAAAATTTTTTCACAAAATTGAAGAGGATGGAGTGCTT
Source organism: Macaca fascicularis (assembly GCF_037993035.2). Classification (NCBI taxonomy): domain Eukaryota; kingdom Metazoa; phylum Chordata; class Mammalia; order Primates; family Cercopithecidae; genus Macaca; species Macaca fascicularis. The sequence goes on along the minus strand of NC_088386.1, from coordinate 39,195,530 downwards.
TGTAGCTCATTCAATTAGGGCCAGCATTGTCCTGATACCAAAACCATACAAAGATATAAGGTGGAAAAAATCATTCAGACTAATATGCTTTATAAATATAGATATGAAAATTCTAGACAAAATTTTAATGAAACTCAAAAATGAACATATGACCAAGTGGGTTTGTACTGGGAATGTGGTTTTGATTTAGCATTTTAAAAATCTATCAATGTAATTATTGTATTAACAAACTAGAAAAGAGAAACCTCATGTTCATCTCAGTAGATGCAGAAAAACTTCTGAGAAAATCCAGCATCTATTTGTGATTAAAAACTCTCAGCAAAATCAGGACAGATGGGAAGGAAAAACGTAAAACTAGCATCATACTTAATAATGAAAGATTGAATGCTTTCCATCTAAAGAAAAGAAGAGGACAGAAATATCTGCTCTCATCATTTCTACTTAACATGGTACTGGAGATTTAGCCAATGCCATAAGGCAAGAAAAAAATGTATCCAGCTAGAAAGCCAAAAAATACTATTATTTTAATCCAAGGATCACATAATCTATGTAGAACATCTGATGCTCTACCAAAAACCTATCAGAACCAATAACTGAGTATTGCAATATTGCAGAGTACAAAACAAAATACAAAACCAGTTACAATTCTGTATAGTAGCATCAAACAAGCAGAAAATGAAATAAGAATATAATTTATAATAGAATTAAAAATATTAAATACTCAGGGATAAATATGACCAAAGGTATGTGTAATTAAAATTGTAAAACACTGTTGTGAAAAATTAAAGAAGACCTCATGAAATAATGAGATATAACTTGTTCTTTGGTTGGAAAACCCTATATTATGAAAATGTCAATTGCACCCAAATTAATCTATAGGTGTAATAGAAAGCCAGTTAAAATTTTGGCAAGCTTTTAAAAATATATGTAAGTTAGCAAGATGATTCTAAAGTTAATGTGGAAATGCAAAGGACTTAGAACAAATGCCAGCAAACTATGACCTGCAGTATACTTCCAGCTTGTTGCCTTCTTTTGTAAATAAAGCTTTACAGGAACACAGTCGTATCATATTGCCTATGGCTGTTTTTTGCACACAAGTGTAGAACTGAGTATTTACAAAAGAAACCATATGTCCTACAAGCCCTAAAATATCAACTCTCTGTCCCTCCACAGGAAAAAAAAAATGCTGACCCTTGACCTAGAATAGCAAAAACAAGTTTGAATAAGAAAAAAGTAAAGAACTATCTGACTTTCAAACTTATATCAAAATTACACTAATAAAGAAAGTGTGGTTCTGGCATTGAGTTAGATATATAAATCAATGACTCAAAGTGGATAGCCTCAAAATAAACCTCTGCTTACATGGACAATAGACAGCTGATAAAAATGCAAAGATGACGGAGAAGAGAAAGGATGGTATTTCCACCATATGCAGAAGACATAAATAATGCTGAAAACTCTATAATCAGAAAACGTAAAAACCTAATAAAAGTGGACAAAATATTTTAATAGACACTTCGCCAAAGAAAACATGAAGATAGCAAATAAGCATGAAAAGATGCCCAATATTACCATTAGGGAAATGGAAATACAAACTACAGTGTAACACCTCTACAAATCTACTTAAATGGCTAAAATTAACTGACCATCCTGAGTGTTAATAAGGATGTGGAGGAAATGCATATCTCCTATACTGCTGGTAGGAATGAAAAATGATATAGTTACTCTGCAATACAGTTTGGTAGCTAATTATAAAGTTAAATATACATCTACCATATGACCCAATCATTCCACTCCTAGGTATTTATGCAAGAGAAATGAAAGCATATGTTCATATAAAGGCTTATACACAAGTATTCATTGCAGCTTCATTTGTAATAACCCCAAACTGACCACTCCAAATGTCTATCAACAAGTAAATAAAATCATAAGCAAATTTTATTGTATCCATACAGTGGAATGCTACTTAGCAATAAAATCACTTGATACACAACAACAGCATTAATGAAATTTAAAATAAATTGCTCTACGCAAAATAAACCGGAAACAAAAAAGCAAATCATTTTCTATGGGGCAGGGACCAGGGAGTGGAGGAATGAAATTATGAAAGGGCATGGGGAAACCTTTGGGGGTGAAAGTTGTGCTCGTAATTTTGGTGAAAAAATCTGTATGAATCACTGCAATACAGCACAATTTTACCTTTATATTACTATAGCTTTTATTGAAAATGAACACATAACAAAAGCAAGCAAACTTAAATGCTCCCTGATTTTTATTCTGGATAAGACTAGGAAACCTATGTTTCAGTGAATTCATTGCAGTGCACTTTTTCTGTTGATCACAAGATATAAGTAATTGACAGTCTTATGTATGAACAATGTACTTAGTGCATAGAGATACAGGAGTTTCCTCCAGGAGTCCTCTAGAACACCGTGGGAACGTATCTCTAGCATAGCAAAAATGCACAACCTATGGTGCTGATTTGGGTGAAAATGAACCATGAGATGAGTGCTATGTAATCACACCCTGGAGTTGATTTTGAAGATCATATTTTACTGTAAGGGTTTTGATAATAAAATAACATATTTCAAAACTTAACAAATAGGGAGGTATGTTAACTGCCACCATATATGGCAAATATGATATGACAAATTAAACCAAGAATTTAATTTCATCTTCAGTATGTACTACAGAAACCCCAGCAATACCAAATGAATTGTATTGACAATCAGGATTTGCCATGTATAAAAACCTTCAATTTTACCGTCCTCAAAACAAGGCAAAGGTGCTTTCGTGTCTCCTTCATTTAGCTATGCTCCTAACTTTGAGAATACTTAGTGGGTGCAGTTCCCAAGAATTGGGAAAATCAGATGAAAGACTTGGTTCACTAAGGAACTGCAAACATCCAAGGAAGGTACTGTAAGGTATAGCACCATAAAACCATCACATTTTGAGCCAGCAAAGATGATTACAGATTACTTAATTCAATAATCCCATTTTAAAGAGGCAAACTACAGATCTGAGAGGACACATGACTTGTTTGATGTGGTGGAACTCATTAGCGCCTGAAGCAGGAGAATTTAAATCACTTCCCAACCCACTGTTTTCTTGGTAAAGCATTCTTGCGTTTGAATAATGATGGTGCCACCTCAGGTAGGTAATAAAAATAGACACTTCACCAAAGAAAACCGAAATGTTATATCATTTTGGAGAAAACAAATCTACATAGTCCCAGCATCTGTCTCTCAACGCATCAGGATACATAGCTAGATAACATTTTTTAGTTATTTTTTTTCCCTAGAGTACTAATTGACTACTTAGTTTACTGACTGAGTTTAAAAGAAGACAAAAACTCCAACAACATGAAACTGGAAGACAAGAAAAAATTTATAAAATTTTGGAAATTATTAAATATTTGTGGTAAAAAATAGTTTTTAATGAAATGGTTATTCTTCACTTACTCTGGCAGTCCCTAAAGTGTAATGTACTTTATAGGAGAAAGTATTTCACTGCCGTCATTCATGTTAGATACTAGTTCCTTCCACCTGTAAAATGGGTAGAACTCTGAGTTCTAGTCATCCAAAGTGGCCAGTTCATAGACTGTCCAATTAGCATTTCCACAGTATTGGCATGCAGGCAGAATCTTGTCATTTTCATTTCCTTGTATTAAAGGGCACACATTTGTTCAATACCTTCCTTATTCAATGATTGTGGAAAACAGACTACATCTGCTGGAGAGCAAACATTGTTTCTTCTCTCCAGATGTCTGCTTTTTCTCCCAGAAGTTGGAGAGCATTGGACAAGCAATAACAGATGATGAACACATGCATAACTACAAATGGGCAAGCTGATTGTTTTCAAAATTGGTATAAACATTTGCTCTTGGGTTGAGATTTAGCCCATAGCAAATCTTTACATTTGCGTTCTAAACTCCCAACTAAAAAAAATGTTTATAATGGAAGTGCTGACAACGTGAAAATTCAGTTACGGTCAGGAAAGCAGTTTTGTTTAAAAATGCCATTTTGCACTTCCATATTTACTTCCTAACCAGGGACTGAGATGTCAATTTCTCCAAAGTTTTGTTTTCTTGTCCAAAGGAGAATTTGAGGACTGTTTTGAAATGAACAAGAGATCTGACTTTCAGTGTGTTGCTTCTTCAGAAAACATCAAAGTATAGAACCACATGCTGGTTACTTAACTGGTTACATTGATGACGACGATGATGATGAATGATAGGAGAAAATTAAGCTTGTTGCTAGAGAGAGAGGTTTTGCTTTTTTACAGTATTTGATAAATATAGCAAGTTTTAGGAAATACCTTTCTCTCTACGACCTTGACTATGCTAAGACTCATGTAGATTGACTAGGGGTTATAAAATGAAGTCTGAGAAATCTTTTGACTTGCTTATAAATTACTTGGTCTGAGACTAAAAGTGTGGTTTGCACTATGTCTTGTTATATTCATAGAGCTATGACCCTCTTTTACATAGTTGAACTGCAAAAACTGCCTTACTGTTCGCTCCCAGAATGGCAAAAACAATAAAAATAGAAATAAGAGATGAAGATAGAGAAATGTGCGTCGTAACAATGCATCTTTATGAGCAAAGGATTTTCTTTGGAAAAACTGTGATTATGCAAAAATCATAGGAAAATTTATTTGTGATTACAGGGCACGGTGAAAACCTCTGCTATCATATTGGATACAAGGCAACTCTTTTCATTTGGAAATTTAAAGCTATTATTTCTGATTATTTAGATTTTTACCTGGGTTCACACTTATTTTCAGGTAAATTAAAGCAGTTTTATAACAAAGGATGAGAAGGAGGTGCGGGGAGGGAACGAAAAAACAAAACAGCCCAAGGATTTAGTAGACGTGAATAGTCAAGGACTTAACATGTTCAGCTTCAACATGTAGATCCAAGTTTATTCTCTTGAGTTTATGAATGAGAAGAGGAACAAATGGCTCTTATTCTTGACATAAAAACAGAATCTTCTGCAGGGAAAAGTAATATATGTTCAAATCTGAGTTACCCTGTAGGCTACTAACACTTGTATCTGCTAATACTGTTACTTGAACAATTAGGGCATGCATGTAAAATTTTAACATTTCTATGTTTCTGCACTCAAGCACACAAATTACAGGACACTTGCTTCATTCAATGGTTGCCGCACAATAACTCTTAAATTAATGCATAAAAGAAGGCTAAAGTTTAAATTACAGAACCCGAGTAATAAGAAACCATCTAAGCATTAGGGCAGGATGTGCATTTTGCTTTTGTACTTTTGTTTGCAAACCTCAAATCATGCAAGTGTTCAACCTTGCCCAGGGTTAAGAGGACTCCCATTGAGCTTATTAGTAAATGTAGGGTACAAGCTGGGTGCTGCAGTATCAATCCTCTGCGTGGACTGATATTCTGAGGATTAATACTCAGCTTTCTTGGGCTGCTAGATTTCTGGACCTACTTTGAAATGAGTCTTATACACAACAAAATATAATGAAGAGGGCATGTCTGTGAAAATATGAAAACCATTCTTATTTTCCATATTAATGAGAAAAGTTAATTTATTTCTCACACTGGGACATTTTAAGTGAAAGGCATACCTTAAATAAAATGATACCATATAAATCTTGGATAGCTAGTTAATATTGCTAGTTATTTTAAATTTTCACTGTAATTTAACATTATATAAAGTGGCGTATGTTTGTAAATTGAGATAAAAGAGCTCTGATGGACAGAATAAGAGCAGAATTAAAGATTAATTTTTTCCCCAAATGGGATTTTTTTGGCTTGTCCTCTTACAATTACTGCTTGGAGGACTGAAATGTGTTCTTTGTTTGTAACTCAATGATTCACATAAAGGCAGCCTTGCAGTACCACATAAAATAACTATAATAATTTGTTGTAATTGAAGAAAAATGTGTTTGTGCAGAAAGCACCTAACAACTTCTGCTTTGGTGTATTCTTTCCATAATCCTTCGATCAGCACTGTAATGTGAGCAGATTTAAAGTATACTTTCTAATAAGTGCCTTGCTTTTTTTCTGTTTTTCTTTCTTTCTTTCTTTCTTTTTTTTAAACTACTTGGTGATATCCTAATTAACCATGCTCAATTGATTGCTTTCAAAATAAGAACTAAGAGCTCTCATCTAGTCAAGTGGAAGCTAATTCAACTCTTTAACACTATGGCAATGATAAATCTCACACACATACTTCCACTCACACCCACCACATGTATTATATTAGCAATATCATACTCTAAGTCTTCTGGTTTGAGTCAGGATAGCATGATAGGCACATTTCTACGGAATTTCATGCATTATTTTTCTTTTAATACTTATGAGGGTAAGTACAAATATCCATTTTTCATTCACAGAGTAGAATTATTTTTTGACTTTTTTCTGTGATCATTTGACCAACTCTCAGATCCAGAAAATGTGCCATTTCACTTGGAAAAAAGCAAAAGAGTATGTGGAAGAAAAGCAACTCAATGCAGGCAGAAGGAAACTGACCATTTCATGTCTTAACCCAATTGCTGCTCTCGGTTTTCTTTTCTTTTTAAGTCAAAATTAAACACATCTTATTTGGATTGACAAGCACTTAATCATTTGATTATGAGATTATAGTATGTGGTCAGAGCATCTCCTGCATGATGTTATTTTGCAGTAGAGGACAGGCTTTTTAGATCCTCATTACTGTGGGTCACAGCTCTTCTCTGGCCTCATAGATAAATGAGGGTAGACAATACAACACATACTAACTGTCATATACAGAACTGAAAACCTGTTTTCAGCATATATCAATCCCAGTCAAGGCATTACACAACTGGAGTTTAAAATGTTACATGTAAATCATCCAGACTTAAGCTTCTTAGGAAACACAAACCGTTCTCTAAGGACATATGAGACGAGAACATCAGAAGATGCTGTCTCACTGTGGGATGGCAGAAAACAGTGGCTTGCAGACCACCCTGGTGTGTAGTAATCAACAATGCAGTGGCCCACTTTATAAAGGCGTCAGACAGTCTGTAAGCAAAAAAGGCAGAGCCTCCAACTGAGACAGGCCCCGCTAATAAGTGGCTTCGAGGAAAAAGAAAAAAAAGCTTTAGCATATGCAACAGGTTTCATATCACAATCTTTTTTTTTCTTTTGCATTCCACCTTCTTTCATATGAAACAACTCCATCAAGGGTGTCATTTTGAAACACCATGAGCAATAGAATAGAAGAATGCACTGACATTCTTACCCTTCTGCTCTCGCAGCCTTTCATACATTTATTATGGTGCTGCACTTGTAAATATCTCATCACATGTCTGTTTCCCCTGCTGGACTGTGAATTTCTTGAGTGCAACACCATGCCCTGTTCATCTTACTGTTTCTGCTTTCAACATTGGTGCGTGCTGAAGAAGTCCTTCCGTATGCATTTGGTGAAAGAGCTTCTCAATTCCATTACTGCTAGAATAGCTATCTGGGAGGCTCTGGACAAACCACTTCATGTGTTTTGCTTCAGTTTCCTCACCTAACTAATGGGAATAATGTCATTTTGAACATTTTGCAAAATCTTGGCAAAAGAGATTCTGCAAGAGAGATTATGTATTTGAAAATATTTAAAAATATTTTTAAAGAAGCATATGTTTGCAAGGTGCAGGTTGGGGCATTTCTTGCAATATAAGCTGAATTTCCTGAATAATACAATGACTATATGATGCTTCAATAGTATCGTTGAATTTGACTTACTCAGACAAGAGTCATTTGATCTTATGTTCTCTACCATTCAAAAGAATCTTATTAATTTGTATAATTTTATATATTTGATAATGAAAAATAACAAAAGACAATTATTTCAGAAAGTATGGACAATATTTCAGTTTCCTTATAATTCTGACTTTATATGAGCAAAAGTACCTCAGTGAGTGCTCATACCTGCTGTGATAAGTACAGAGACTAAACCACATTTTGTCAATAAGGGGCAACTTGTACAAACTGGGTATGCAAATAGAAAATAATAATGTCGAAGAAAGTATAATTAATTAATTCAAGCTTCAAGATAAGATCACTGGATACTGCTGACCCTACATGTTAATCAGTTGATTAATTGCTACAATCATAATAATTATATGGTACAAATCTAAGTACACTTAATGATAGTGTAGACTTAGAGTTAAAAGTTCTTTTCAATCTGCATATCTTTTCTCTTTCTTGAATCAAAGGAGTTGGTTTCATTTAAAGATATCTTTTGGCTTATAGAGTTGGAGAGCTTATGCCAAAATTAGCCAAAGTTCATTTTTGCCTGTTCAGCTAACCATTTTTGATTATTTCTTAATGCTCTGTTTAAAAATGTAAAACAATCTCAAACCTATGTAATAGGAATTTTGCATCATACATATTCATCCAATCATACTACTTTTACTCCAAACATGCTCACTGTATGAAGTGGTGTTGCAATTATATGGCAGTGGGTGTCCCCCAACATACAGTTTTCTATACTTTCTGTTCTATATTTGGATAGCAGATAGAAGGGGCCTGAGTTGCTACTGACATACTCAGATAAAAGTATGTGCTATAAAGTGAATATAATTTATTAAGAACTATTGAGACATTTAAAATGAGGACTAGGACTAAAATGGCTTAACATGCATACACCTATATATTTTTCACATGTGGGAATCCCAATTTTAGGCTTGAATATTTTTACACACATACACACACAGAGAGACACACACAGAGAGCAACTTATATCTTGGTATCATTGATCTGGCCAAATTTTCATTCTGACGGTCAACTTCTGACTGGCTATTCAATGTTCCAATCACTGTAAAGATTCAGTTGGGTAATCCTTGAACAAATTCCTTACAAAGGTACAGTGACCTGTGTTGGGGTTCAGAACATGATACCTCCAAGTATGGCCATTTGGCATGCTGAGGACTTTGGATTGGAAGAAGATTGGAAGGGCCTCAGAAGCAAGAAGTTCTCTCTGATCTTTGCCTGTACTCCTTTCTCCTCTCATTTCTCCTCTCATTTCTCCCTGGAAGCTGGTCATATAAACTAGAACTCTTCCCCAAAGCAAGCCATAAAACCTAGAAATTAACTCTCTAACTTTCTGTCTTCTCCCCTGAAGACCCTGATGTGATGGGTGTCCTGCCCTGTACCCAGAGGAAAGAATGTCATACGGAGACACAGAAAAGAATCTAACAAACAGGCCTTGCTGAGTTCCACTCCCTACCCCCAGTCTATTACCATTAGATCATACTTTTGTCCAGCCACATTTCTACATGGCTGTTCATTCGCTGTCAAACCTTAACACAAAAATGCACAGTTTTCCCTAGGTCTTTGGATCTTCATTTCTGAAAGTTCCTGTGTCACATTTTTGATTAAATAAATCTGTTACGCTTTCCTCTTGCTAATCTATCTTTTGTTATAGAGGTGTCAGCCATGGCCCTCAAAATGGGTAAGGAAAATGTATTGTACCTTTTTGCCCGTACAACTGTCCACATTCTGTCTGTAGGAACAATGCCAGTAAGAATAATCATCTGACTGATAATTTGTGTTTCAGTTTTCTACTGTGTGCAAAACAACTCATCAACACAGCTTCTCAATTTCTGTGAAGTACATTTCTATCCTCTTGGTTATCTAGCTTCAAAACCTAAGCCATCTATTTCTTCCAAGACTGTTTAACCGAGATGTCATTAAATCATTGCAACTTTTCTTTTTTTTTTTTTGTAATCTTTTACATAAAGTTTTTTTTCCCTTCATTTCTTCCTTTTATTCTTTTGCAAAATAGTCAAAGATTTTTAAGTTGGTGAACACCTTAGATGTAACCAAGCTACTAGATGCTTCTTAAACTTTTGCCTACATATGAATAACCTGGAGAGCTTGTAAAAACAGATTCCTAGGCTCTATATTCACTGGTTGTCATAAAGGAGGTCTGGAGTGGGGACCTCAAATTTACAGTCTGACATGATCCCAGGTGATTCTGATGCTACCAGTCTTTAAACTACACTTCGAGTAGTTTCTTTGGGGGGTTCACACATCTAGGAATCTTGCTCCAGAAAACACACAGATTCACATGTACACAAATTTGGCCAATCTTCTGTGGAGTGGTGCATGAGCCTCTTGAGGCATATCCATGCATGGGTCAAGAGGACTCAGGTCACTTGCCCAAGGTTATATTTGGGCGGTAGCCAAATGTGGTGCCAAATCACAATGGGGTTTCCTGCTTCCCTTCTCCTCTTAAACATATCCGGACAATTACCACCACATTGTTTTCTCCAAAACATGGGTTTCTGCTTTCCACTACCTTTCTCAAAAATCTTTAATGGAGTTTCCCTGCCTGCAGCATAAAATTTAACCCATCTGCAGTACTGAATTCTCTGCAATTAATTAATTTATTGACCAAGAATTTACTGAGTCCCTTTTCTGTGGAAAGTACTGTGATAGGCAGGAGGATGCAAAATTACTGCTTTGCTTTCAGGATTCATAATACTGGATTAATTGTATCTGCTCTCCTTTATTTCCTACTGCTGTCTCCAAAATCATTGCTGCCTTCAACCCCAATTCCTCACTTTCCACAAAACAGCAGCCTTATCTCACGGCTGGAGTCAGTGCTTGACTGGAGCCAACATTCCTGGCTGGCCCTCCAAACTCCATATACTCTTTTTTTTTTTTTTTTTTTTTTTTTTTTGAGACGGAGGCTCGCTCTGTCACCCAGGCTGGAGTGCAGTGGCCGGATCTCGGCTCACTGCGAGCTCCGCCTCCCGGGTTCACGCCATTCTCCTGCCGCAGCCTCCTGAGTAGCTGGGACTACAGGCGCCCGCCACCTCATCCGGCTAGTTTTTTGTATTTTTTAGTAGAGATGGGGTTTCACCGTGTTAGCCAGAATGGTCTCGATCTCCTGACCTCGTGATCCGCCCGTCTCGGCCTCCCAAAGTGCTGGGATTACAGGCTGGAGCCACCGCGCCCAGCCTCCATATACTCTTAATGCCTCCTTCATGAAGTCTTCCCAAACAGTACTTTTTTGTCTCTCCCTTCTGTAGAGCACTTATTGTCTTCATCATTCATTGTGCTGCTAGATCACACGTGCTCACATGTTCTCTACTTTAGGGAATATACCTCTTCCGTACTCTCCTTGAGGAGCATACATCATGGCTTGGACAAGATGCTGTGATGTCAACACTACGAGTAGGAAGAGCTGCTCTCCTCTTATTTGGCTTCAAAGTAAAAGAACCAAAATCAATGGTTCCCAAATATGACTGCCGTCAGGATCACCTGAGGGTTTGCTCATGTTTTTTTTTAGAAAACATTTTGGAAACTCACCCTAGGCATAATGAATCAACATCTATCTGGGTGGGTCCAGGAATCTGTTTCTACAAAGATGAGTTGGGTCAAGAAGCCAGGTTTGAGAAGCCTTACAAACAACTGATTCTGAAATCTCCTCCAACATTGTCTCCTCACCCTCTTCTTATACATGAAAAAATCACTACAAATATACTTACTCAGTGCAGAAACTTGCAGAACACAGGGAAACAAAAAAGAGAATAAAAAAGGCTGTATAATCATCCCCTGCTAATATTGTGAAGTAAATCCTTTCATTCTTTTCTCTACATATAAATATTTACAAACATATTTTACAATAGTCTCATACTATACATGCCATATCATACTTATATTCTCTTAATATTTACTGGTGCTTTACCTTGTGAAATAATGCTTTTTGTAGCACAATTTACCAGTTGCTTAGTATTTCATAATATAAATGGGCCATAATCTAACCTTCCCTAAGTGTGTACACACACTTCTACATTTTTCAATATTATAAATAACATTTTGAGGGGCAAGTTTGTACACAACCTTGTGCATCTCTCTGAAAATTTCCTAAGGTAAATTTCTAGATATATAACTGTCAGTACAATGCATGCACATTTTAAATGCTTTTGCTAAATGTAGCCAAAAGTCCTACGAATTTTCTAAGAGTTCTGATTCAAAGCAGTAAGCATTAACAGGCCTTGTCTCATCATGAACTTTGGCATTTCATCTACAGCTAAGTTTATATCATAAATAGTTCTTTACAGGTAGCACCAACTTATACCCTTATAGCATACTTCACTATGTGAAAATTGCATCTTTCGTTAAGCTTACTTTAAATTTACTGGCTATCTTCCTTGCAAGTTTCCACCAACGTTAGAGAAAAGAAAATTTTAATCTCCTGAAGTAACCTTTGATGAGATGTAACATGAAAGCTAAAAACCTGAAGCAGGAGAGCGCTATTTTCTCATGTGATACCTTATTCTAGCCATCTGTTGAACAAATATCTGGTTCCAAATAATGTCAATTAAAACCAATGGCAAATCTTAATAACTTTTCCTTGTGGATATTAGCAAGAGTAACAGTGCTACTTGTGTAGTTATCTTATGGCAGTTGAAATACTCTATATGAATACACAGAGGTTTTTTTTTGTTTGTTTTTCTGTGGTTTTTTTTTTGATTTTTTTTTTTAGGTCTTTAACCTCTCAGCACCAGTTTTATGGAGCACCCACCGCTAAGAAAGAATGCAAAATGCAGTGCTGCTTAGCATTGGGAAATCCCCAATCTGGTGCCAAGAGGTTCATAAATACAGCAATGGACCCTCTTATGTCAAAAGTGAGCACTGTTTAACAGCATAAGTTGGAACAGCCTTCAGGATGTTTTGCAGCTGGAGTTGTTCCACTGCAAGACATCACAAACTTCATGATGATGGCTGTCACACCAGGTCCTGGAAAGGCAACCTCCTTCAGTCTGCAAAGTGAACTAAAAGGGAATGGTTGTTCACACATGGCCCTGAAGCCACCGACATAAGAAACGCAACGACAGGAGCAATGAAGTAGGAATTTGGTGGCAGATGGTCAGGTCTGCAGGAAGTGTCCACCCAGCTTTGTTTGGCCCATATTCTGAAACAACTAGAATAAACACTTAGTGTCATAATTTATAAGCATATCAGTACCAATAAATCAGAATCATGCAAACAGTCATGTTTATTATATTCTTGTTGCTTAATATTCATGACAGTAATTTATTTTTATAGTACAGTTTCACTGTTCTCTCCACCACTGCTCTGCATTTAAGCCTGGCAAGTTGTACTAGCAGAAGTTCAGGTAACCCTTTGGAGACTGCAAAAGTTCACTAGCCTGGTAAAAAGATTTGATTTGCTCATTTAATTTTTCCCTTCTTCTCTCATAAACTTTTAAACCACTGAGATGAAATTTCTGGAAATTAGGTAGTAATAATAATTCTTTGACATGTAGAAAATGTGAATACTAGAGTCCACCTAGTCCTCTGGTAGTAGCTGTATAACAGAGCTCAGAAGGCATATAGGAACATTAGGAGAGGTGTAAGCAGTTAATTCTTGAATTTACTGTCAACAAAATGGATTGAATTAAGCATCGTTTCCACCTCTGCCATTCATCTTCTCGCCACCCTCTTTCCTTCTGATTCCCCACTTCAGTAGTTTGAGATTATTGCTGCTAACTACAATGGATTGTTCTGGGAGGAATTACATGAAACAACCACCACAAAGCACATAGTTTTAAACATTCAGTTAGTGCCAGAACTACAAAGATCAGTAAGACATGTCTCCTACTCCAGAGAAGTTTATGTCAGATAAACAGATAGAAAACAATATTTTCATTGGTCTGTACCTAGACACGAGACAACTTATACCCAGTTTTGTATTTAACTCAGCAGAGAAAATTTGCAATTAATTGCCAGAAAAAGGAGTCACAAACATACAAGCCTGGGAAACAAATTTTATTTTAAAAATTTCCCAACTAAAAATACTCTTACAATACTATTAAGATCTGTGGTCTTATGCTGCTGTGTTTTTAACAAAGACGTTAAACATTTTTTAAAAAGAATACCACTGAATGTGAGTAGACATGGTATTAGTATTTTAATTATAACTGGGCTCTTTTTATTATGGGTATGGAGGGTTGAAATAATGAATTTATCTTACAGACTCCATGAAAATACTTTTCTAGCACATGACATGAGTGATGAACTGACAGTTTCACCTTTTAATTAAATAACACATATGACGAAAGTTCTAAGAAATTTTATAATTCTTAGAAAGTTCTAAGAATTTTATAATTCACTTGCTGGGGATTGTAATAAGGACATAGTGCCTTCTTTCTACCTTTAAGCATTTGGAATATGGGAGGTTGATTGTTGTTGTTTTCTTCTAGTGATGCATTTTGCACAGAATAGGTGCTTTTAGCTAACATTCCTAAGAGATACATGTTACAAATAAATTTACATACCCTTTAGCCTTCTCCATCTGCTAGGTGTGTTTGAATTTCACTGGTGCTTATTTTATTTTTAAAAAATTTTCCAGTGACCCAGGCACAAGAATGAGTACCTGTAATGTTGCCTTGGATACAGAAAGCAATTTAAAAAATATTGAATTTGTTTTAAATTGAATAGTCAAGATGGAAGTCTTAAGTAAATAATGAGGTTTTGAGACCATGTATATGAGCAGAGAAATTCATTTGTGTTCTGTTTGGTTTCCTCTCATTGTAGTTTTTAACAACATAAAGTCTTTATCTGAACTACATTTAAATCTACTAATTATCTCATTTCTAAATAGACACGTATAATCATTTTTTTTTTTTTCCAAATTAGTCAAAAACTGTAGTTGTGTGGTTAACAGTAACAGCTTTGGAATCTTCCAGTTATGGGTTCAAATTCTAGCTCTGTAAATTCCCAGCTGGTAGCCTTAGGAAAGTTATTTAATATTGATTAGTCTAAATTTCCCAAATGGAAACAATAGGAAGAATAATATTGACCACAAAGAAGTATTTTAAAAATAAACTTAAATAGTGAAATATACATATAGCAATTGGCTATATGAAGTAAAAGTTTGGTAAATATACTAGAAATTGGAATTGTAATCATATGGGCAGTTATGGGGTTTATTTAAATTCCCACTAGTCTAATAGTTTATAGTATTTGTGATTCAAATTCTTTCTAAATGTTGTCCAAATGTCTAAAGTTCACTTTGTATATTTGGAATGTCTCTTCTCTAAGTTTTTTTTTTATTGGCACAATATTTGAAGTTCCTCCCCAAATGTTGTAAAGTTTTATCTCTAACTGCTCCATTGTTTTAAATGGCCTTGCAGTTTGTCTTATATGGTTTTGAATGTATTTGAGGATGTAAATATGGACTTGGAAGTCAAACTGCTCAGGTTTGTAAATATCACAATACTAGGAGGAAGGCGCAGTGAATTTGTAGTTAAAAACTTGGGTTTTGGTCCCAGTTCCTGTTGTTATGAGACTCAGGTGACATAAGTCTTCTGAATATGCAAGACTTAAAGCAAAATTCTCTTGTACCATGGTACAAGATGGTGTGCACATTTCAGCATGAAACTTTAAAAGTGTACAAACTTATCTGAGAGAGAAAATGGCAAAAGTGAGACCTTGGACTATAAATTCAATTTCAGATCCCAATAGTATAATATTAATAAAGAAAAAAATCAAATCTTTTATCATAGTAATAGGAAGATATTGTGAGAATATAGGAGGAAGCTTTATTCTACACTGACAAAGTTGTACAAATAAAACAGTTCACTGAAGTATGATTTCTCTTATTCACTGAATGTTTGTGTCCTCAAAATTAATATGTTGAAGCCCTAACCCTCAATACAATGATATTTGGAGTAGGGTCTTTGGGGGGCAATTAGGTTTAGATAGGGTCATGAGGGTGGGGCTCTCATGGTAGGATTAGTGCCCTTACAGAAAGAGGGAAAGATCAGAGCCCACTCTTTCTTATATTTGAGGACACAATGAGAAGGTGGCCATCTGCAGGCCAGAGTAAGGGCCCTCACCAGGAACTGACCATGCTGGTGCCCTCATCTTGGACGTCCAGCCTCCAGAACTGTGAGAAATAAATTCCCATTGTTTAAGCACACAGTCTCTGGTATTTTGCTATAGCTTCCTGATCTGACTGAGATCCAAACCTTAGGAGGGCACATTTGGGGGAGTGTGATCATGGTGATGAAGGGTCTGGAATCTTTGATTCATGATAAATTATTGAAAGTGCAGAGGAAGAAAGAAGAACACTGAACAGGCTCTATGGGTTACACTTTAAGTATTTTAAAAACATTTAAGGGGCTGTAAGAAAAAGATCCTGCTGGAAATCTGACATTGACCAATGTGGTTTTTCTAGTTGTGCTCTGGCTTGCCATTCTCCTTGGTGGAGATTTCTGCTCAGCTAACACTGAGGGGATCCAGCTCTCAGAAGCTCTGAGCATCACAAATCCAAGCTTACAGAAAGGAGCTTCTGAAGTGTTTCTGGGTCTAATATTTGTTCAGGATCATTCTTCTTTTCCTGACGACTTTTCCTAAAACATTTTCATAACACGACACAAGCACATAAAAATTTCCAAAGAATATTTCAATGAGGTAATGGTTTCTTCTTAGACGCCAATTAGATATTCAGAGAATAATACACACAAGGTGTCAAATAGTAATGTTACCATTGTGCCGAGAGTTAGGGACCTGGAAGAAAAGCTCAAAAGATTGTTGCTTTCATCTCTTTGTAAGACAGCAACCACCTGCAACTAGCAGGACAGATGGTACTAATTAGATCTGCCCATCCGTTACTTGGCAGGGGAATGGGCTGGAAATGTGAAAGGGTCAACCTTTCACCTGCTGGACACTCAAGGTGAGAAGAAAAAGGAAAGGGGCCAAGAACTAACTGTCTGGCTAGACAGTAATCATGGACACAGGTATTTGATCTTTTAGAATTCCAATTTCTGAAAAATAAAGGTGTTGTATGTAATGAAATGGTTGGAAGTGGGAGGAACTACACGTTTAAATAGAAAAGTATAAATCAACAAAAAAACACTCATAATTATTGAATATAATTTTTTTATAGTTCATAGAATACACACACACACACACACACACACACACACATATACACACATCTGCCTTCATCCTTCCAAACATATTACTTTTACTCTTAAACCAGCACCACTACTTATTTTCTATAATAGTGTATTTATTTTCCATGTTTCTGTTTAGAAAGTGTAGGTAGAAAATGTATGAGCCTATCCTTAGGGAGAAATTCCTTTCTCTAAACCACATGGCAATTCTCAGTGTGGATATTCCACCATTCCAACATAAGCAGAATTCCCCTGGGAAATTTATAGTACTCCAGGAGCCATCACATCTAATGTTTAACTCTGCAGAGCAATAGGAATGAGCCAGATGAAGAAAAGCCACAATTCAAGGTGCTTATGATAGTCCTAGAAGCTATTTAAGGAAAATTCTTTTATTGACAGAGGAGGGCTGGAGAAAGGACAAGCACTTGAGCAAATGAGAATGTCTGACTGAATGTGGGCAAACAAGAGAAATGGGTAAAGCCTCCATCCTTATTTCATAACAGGCTTTGAAAATAGCACATGAGGCTGGGCATGGTGACTCGGGATTGTAATCCCAGCACTTTGGGAGGCTGAGGCAGGAGGATTGCTTGAGTCCAGGAGTTTGAGACCAGCCTGGGCAACATAGTGAGACCCTGTCTCTACAAAAAATTTCAAAAAAAAAGTAAAAAGTTCACGTGAGGTTAATATGAAAGTTCTTTTGAGATAATTAAAAAATTAAAAGTCTAACTTTCAAAGCTAGAATATTGTGTGGCAACTGAAAGAAAAAGTGAAACATTTCCAGTTTGGAGAATGAGTGTGTGTGTGTGTGTGTGTGTGTGTGTGTGTGTGTGGTTTGTATGTGTGTCTGTCCCTGTGTTCAGCTGATAACTCTTAACATTTTGGGATCTACATTGGGATCTACAATGTTACAAATTTCCCAACTGAGAGAAGTCATCACTTTGGAGTTGGCTCTTCTGGTGCCACCATGAACATCACAGATTTGCTAATATTTAGTAGAAGCAAGGCAAGCTCTGGTCGGAGAATCTGGATAGCATCTGGGTTATGATGAAGGCATAAGTTCTATAATAAAGTCATAGGCTTTGGACCATCCAAGTGGGGTTGGGCTTGACAACAGCCGGCAGAACAAAGGAGAAATGTCATGAGATAAAGGAAATGGGATCCCTGGGTCATGAAGCAAGAGAATATCCTGTCATATTATCTTAAACATGTTTGGTGCTGTGTGAAATTCTCAAAGCAAAATATTAAAGCAGAATGAAGATGGCTGCTTTAAGACAATAATTTGAAATGGCTTTTCCAGAGAAGTGGAAAGATCAATGAGAATGAACAGCAAGGTCCTCTGAGACTGCTATCTAAAGGACACTCTGATTATATTCTAATATGATAATACCAGTGAACTTGATACTGTGGCGAGGGACTCTGTAAATAAGTGCGTTTCATGAAATTCTTTTTACAATTGCCATGGTGAAGATATAACTTTTCCCTCCATTTTATATATGTGGAAATGGAGGCCTAGAGCGGTTAAATATTTGCTCTAGGTCTAGATAGTAAATGGTGGAGACAGGATTTGAATAGAGGTGGTGGTGTGTGGTGCAGGTAGAAACTTTAGCTTAGCTGATGAGAGTAGACTTCCCTGAGGAATTGACAGGGGAGTAGCAGTCTGGGAGAGTGTGTTCAGTAGAGAGATGGAGCAAAGACCTTCAGTGTGCTTGGAGTATTCAAAGAAGAGCCAGGGTACCAATGGGCTGGAATGCAATGGGCAAGGCAGGGAACAGTAAATGATGAAGTTGGAGAGCTTCTGGGTGGCCAGATCATAAATGACTTTGAAGACCTTGGAAGGAATTTGGATTTTTCTCAAAATGAAATGCAAGCCAGTTATATCAGTTTGCCTGTATTTTAGAACTAGAATCATGCTGGGTTGGGTGAGAGAAAAAAATGAATATGGGAAATAGGAGAGCTCATTCTCCTAGAGATGGCCTGAGCCAGAGTTGGGGGTAAGTGGGCAGATATTTTGGAAGACTCATTAGCGGTGATCACAATGTGGTATCAAGCAAGGCATAAGAAATGAGGCAGAAGCCTCGGGGTAGGATAGAAGGCCTCCCAAGCTTCAGTTTTATTACAATCTGTTGATGCAGTGAAGTTGATAACAGGCAGTGAAAACCAGCCACTCAATTCCACTATTAGAAGAATAGGTCAAGATAACTGATTTCCACTTAAGTTTTGAGGAGAAATTTTGCATTTTGTTATCTGTTTTTTAAAAGTAGGTCTATTCAGTAAAAGTAAGGATGCTAGGGAAGCTGACTCATGAAGGCTGCCTGGCCAGTTGCTCAGCTTGAAGAGTTTATTGCTTTGAAAAAGCGACCTTAAGTAGATGGAAGAAAGGAGTGCAAGTAAAATAAAAGTTTTAAGGAAAAGCAAAAAGACAAGTGCCACATTTTCTAATGGAGGTGATGTCTTACCATTCAGTTAATTTCTGAGTCAAGGCCCAATTTTAATTCTTAATCACCTTCTAGTTTTACTTATAAAGGACTTTTCATTAAGCCAAATTAAGGAGATGGAGGTCCAGTAGTTTATCATCTAGCACTAAACCATTCCTACAAAAAGACACCTGTGCAAGCCATTTGGCTCTAGTCAAGTATTTTTTTTCAATTTAATTATGAATATAATTAGAACGAGTTAAGAGACAGGCTAGGCATTAGCCATAAAATTTCTGCATGTGTGCGTGCACACACACACACACACACATTAAAAAGCAACCACAACAAAAATACCAAGTCTGTGAGAATGTTAGCTTGCAGTGGAAACAACAAAAAAAAAGTGTTTGTATTACCTTTGTTTCAATTTCAAATTTCCTTGAAATGGTGCAAGAGAGGATATTTTTATACTGTATTATTTTTACATCTCTGGTTTCTTTGTGATGAACCTTTACACCCTGCTCTTTCTCTGGTTTTAAGGCAATTTGTCACTATCATGCTTTCAGGTTTAGCAACTGTTTTTAGTCAAGTGCCTTGCAAGCTCTGTTTCTTTTCTCCTAAAGAGTGTCATCATGGAGTTGATGATGCATCAGAAATAGTTTGACCAAAGGGCAAGATAAAGTCAAGAGTAAAGAAAATATTTGCAGATATACTTGACGGGCTTCCCCCCCCACCCCCAATTACCTATGGAAAATATACTCTAAAGGCAAAATGGAATAAAGGCCATAGGGGGAAAAAACCATTAGAACATGCAATAGGTACTTTTTGCCATAGGGCAATGTATTTAACTTAAATTATTTTTACATGATGATGGTGTGACTGATGTATAGACAGGGATATGAGTTCTGTTTAAGGACTAGGCATAGGATAATCTCTATGTTTGGTGACTAATAGTCTGCATTTCAATGGTGCTCAGTTGATCTTATGGGTGCCATTTCTCGCAACTTGTTTTACTCCTTAATCATCATTTAAAAACCCAGGCATTTAAAAAACCCTGTCTTAAAAGGCATGTGTGATTGTGGCCTTTAAATTGAAGACTTGTATGTAACATCATTACTCTCTCAATTGAGCACCGACTTGCCTAATCTCTGTGTCCTACGCATACATGCATTCATATGTATATGTATATATAGATGAACACAATATATATGTTCATACGTTTTTATATATTACTATTAGATATAATATTTACTTAGTCAAGCCAGAAAAAAAAACACAAAAGACACAGTACTGGAACCATACAATTGTTTTTGATCAAGGAGTTAACATTGACTGCATTCTAATAATGAAAAATATATGGAACATTGCCCAGGAGTGGGAGGAAAAGTTATTTTTGTATACAAAAGGCAACTTTGGAAACTTACAATTCAACAAATCAACAACTGCCAGCTCACATACCCTGATTTGATTGTTATACATTGTATACATGTATCAAACCATCATATTCTATCCCGTAAATATGTACAATTATGCATCAAATAAAAAAAAAAGCTAAAACAGCTAGAGAAAAATTAAACACCTTAAGACAGAATATATTTAAAAATGCAAACTTCTAAAAATAATAACTGCAATGCCTGAGATTAAAAAAAATTCACTGGCTGAGACAACAGAACAGATGTTGAAGAAAATAATTTTAGTGCACGAAGGCACAGCGAGATCCATAAAAGACAAAATGGACAAACTGGACTTTATCAAAATTAAACATGTCTGCTCTTCTGAAAACACTATTAAAAGAAGGAAAACAAAGCCATAGAATGGGTGAAAATATTGGCAAGTTATGTATTTGATAAAGAACTAACACTGAGAATATGTAAGGAACTCTCGAAACTCAATAGCAAAGAAATAGTCAATTTTTTTGAAAATGTAGAAGGTTTCTTAACTGCAGAAAATAATGGAATGGTCAATAAGCACATGAAAAGATGCTTAGCATCATTAACCTTTAGTGAAATGCAAATTAAACCACAAGATACCACTTCACACATAGAATGGCTAAAATTAAAAACACTGACCACACCAAGTGTTCCTGAGGATGTGGGGAAACTGGAACTCTCGTATACTGTTGACAGGAATTGAAAAATGGTACAATGACTTTGGAAAACAGCTTAGCAATTTCTTAAAAACTTCATATATACCTACCATATGGAAAAGGTCTCTACTTCTAAGTATCACCAGGAAGACTAAAAGCATTTGTCCACACAAAAATTTGTACATAAATGTTCGCAGATTTGTAAATGCTTCACTTGTAACAAAGACTAGAAACCCAAATATCCATCAACAAATAAACAAATTGTGTTATATTCAAATAATGAAATATTACTCATTAATGAAAAATGAACTCAATATAACATGGATACATCTCAAAATAATTATGTTGAATGAAAAAACTCCCCACCCAAAAGAGTGCATACTGTATGATTCCATTTATATAAAATTCTAGAAAATGTAAATATATCGATAGTGACAGAAAGCAGATCAGTGGTGGCTTGGGATGGGAGTGCAGAGCAGGTGGAAAGGGGAAAGAAAGAGGATTACCAAGGATTAAGAGGAAACTTTTGGGAATAATAGAGATGTTCTTTATCTTGGTGGTGGTGCATACATTTGTCAAAACGTTGATAAGTTACGCTTTTAAAACGTGCAGTTCATTGTATGCCAATTCTAGTAGAGCTAGAAAAAAATCTTCAATTGTTAAAAATTAAAAATAAACTATAGAAAGATGAAGGAAAGGGTGGGAAGGAGTACATGCTCACCTTGTGAATGGAAATTAGCCGATATTGTTGAATGTTGATGAAACAATAAAAAGATGTTTAGGCATATTATTTAGCTTACAATTATAATAATATGGCTACCATATACTAAAAGAAGTGGAGTAGAATGAAACAATATTAGGTAACGGACATTATCCGTGCTTGATAAATCAAAAGTAGAGATATTATCTAGAGTTATGAAAGTAACCAGAAGAGATAAAAATTAAAATCATTAAATGAGGTTTCCTCTCATGAATAGGTCAGGGGATATGATGTGATAGGGCCCAATCCATTGCTTTTCATCCTAACTTCTGTAAGATTTTTGTTTGTTGAATATTGTAATTTGATCAAGTAAATAATTATAAGAATCTTAATAAAATTAAAATAGTTACTCATATGAAATAGAAAAGTAACTTTGTGTACATATAAATAAATTTCAAAAGATGTTGAGCAATTGATCATAGAAATCAGAGTGCAGGGTTAAAATGTACTCAGAGAAGTCAACATTTAAGGCATGAATGCTTTTAATATCTAGTACTAAATATTGAAACATCACTCACTCTTGGAAGGTTCAACTTTATTTCTAACCTAAAACTCCAATACTGAAATTTCTGACCATTAATTTAATTCTAAATTCAGCTTTTAAAATGTAGAAAAAATGGTTGTAGTCTTATATAAGATGACATAGGACATATGGGTCTTCTGTAGGATTATATAAAATACAGATATTTGGCAATAGCTATTGCTCAAGGTAATATACAATGACACAAAGTATTTATGTTTGTATTTGAATGCCAAGTCTAGTTTTTTGAGCGATGTGCATTTAGAACTCTTCTAAAAATTAATTTCTTTTTTTTTTTTTTTTTTTTTTTTTTTTTTTTTGAGACGGAGTCTCGCTCTGCCGCCCAGGCTGGAGTGCAGTGGCCGGATCTCAGCTCACTGCAAGCTCCGCCTCCCGGGTTCACGCCATTCTCCTGCCTCAGCCTCCCGAGTAGTTGAGACTACAGGCGCCCGCCACCGCGCCCGGCTAGTTTTTTTTGTATTTTTTAGTAGAGACGGGGTTTCACCGTGTTAGCCAGGATGGTCTCGATCTCCTGACCTCGTGATCCGCCCGTCTCGGCCTCCCAAAGTGCTGGGATTACAGGCTTGAGCCACCGCGCCTGGCCAAATTAATTTCTTTTTAAATCGCTTACTGAGTGCCTAACATGGAGTAAGAAAATACTGTTCTATTTCATTCTCATAGTAACTTTATGAGCTAGAAATTATTGTGCAGATGATCTTTCCATTTCTCCAATATCTCCTGCTTTCTTATTTTGAGAATTAAATGAGACAATTATTAGAAATTCCAATGGGTTTTTCTCCTCCCTTTCTCTTTTTCAGGAACTTTGGAAAAATGCAGACATTAAAACGGAAAAAAAAACATTGCTTGTTGTGTTTTTTCTTTGGATCTGTAGAGTTACCAGAAGAAAAAGATGGGAACAGAGGTAAAGTTAGTACATTTCCTAGGATTTAGATCTACTGGAAATGTCTGGACCCCTGCAGGCCTCTAGCCACAAGATTGCATCACCTATCATAAAACTCCCTGGCTGTGCTCTTCTACTGAGTTCACATTTACAGTACTAATAATGCCTTCAGCACAAGTCATTTCCCGGGAATTAAGTCCTTGCAGTCAGTGGGTTAAATCCCCATGAAATAACCTGCAGGTGACCCAATTGGATTGACCTCAAGTATAGAATTTCAGATCAATAGCTGCTGTACTTGGATTCTGAGACATAAAACAATCCCTAGTGTTTTTGTTACCCCAATGAGTATTATCAGACAAGGGATTACTATGGCAATTGCGGGGTCTTATGATATTAATGGGGGTTTTTTTTGGTCCAAAAAGAAATTATTTTAAAAAGTAAATGCCTTCTGTTCACTCTTCTTGGACTATGTGATAACTCTCAAACATATAATAAAAATTATTCAGACGGCACCAGTGGTCATTAATTGCTTGTACTAGAAATAACATTTTCTCCTCAGATGCAAAGTATTCCAGTGGGATGCAAAATTCCGTTGGGTCTAACCACCTTTTAACTCTTTCATGAAAGGGTAACAGATCTCCCAATCTGGGGCCAAATAAAAATGTTAACGCGTCACAAACTGGACTTGGGGGTAATAAAAAAGGGAAATAATGTTATGACAACATGTACCATGACATCAACTGACGTGATATTTTACTTGTGTGTAACCAAAAAACAGAAACCATTTTAAGTATTTACACCAACAGAGGGAATTAATTTGATGCAGAGAATTGGCTGCTCATATAAAGAAGAAGCTGAGAACCAGATAAGGAAGAGTGGAGTAACCAAGAAAGTAGACACACCAGGAAGCCACTACGTTCTCCAGGCAGGAAAAGCAAAGAAAGGAGAGTCTGTGTCACCAGATGGGAGCTGAAACCAGAGGGGGCCTGTCTGGTCAAAGCTGAAGCTGTAAAGCAGAAGGAGCCTCAGGCAGAAAAGCTACCTGAGGCAAATGGGTGGCAAGAGTGAATGAGTTGGGGATAAACTAATAAACTGCTGGCCTTTGTCTTCTCTCTCTTTCTGCTATCTCCTTCCAGTGGCTTTGACCGGGTGCAATAGCACCTCAAGAGCACATGTAAGGTTGGAGATTTCTCAAAGAACTTAAAACTGAGCTACCATTGGGCCCAGCAATCCCATTGCTGGGTATATATCCAGAAGGAAACAAATCATTCTACCAAAAAGACACAAGCACTTGCATGTTCATCGCAGCACTATTCACAATAGCAAAGATATGGAATGAACCTAGGTGCCCAATGATGGTGGACTGGATAAAGAAAATGTGGTACATACACACAGAATACTACACAGCCATAAAAAAACATGAAATCATGTCCTGTGGAGCAACATGGATACAGCTGGAGGCCATTATCCTAGGCAAATTAATGCAGAGAAAGAAAACCAAATACCCCAAGTTCTTATAAATGGGAGCTGAACACTGGGTACACATGGACATTAAGATGGCAACAATAGACACTGGGGACAACTAGATGGGAGAGGGAGGGAGGGTAGCAAGAGCTGAAAAACTAACTGTTGGGTAGTATGCTCTATACCTGGGTGATGGCATTATTTGTACCCTAAACCTGAGCATCACGCAGTATACCCAGCTAACAAACCTGCACATGTACCTTCTTAATCTGAAATAAAAGTAGAAAAAAACACCACTAATAAAAAAAGCATCTGCAAAATATAGCTGGCTAGGACCAACCCTCCTACGGTACAGACAATAAAAGGGAAGAACTAGAATCTGAGGACAAAGAGGCTGGGTCTGGCCCTCTTTGTCCTCAATTCATCCTCTCCTGTGAATTTACTTTACCTAGTTGGTCCCTTTACATATAAAGCCAAAAACTCGTGAGTGGATCTGTTGAGTTTCTCACCGTATAGATTTTTACAAGAGGCTATGTAAGCTATGATAAAGCCCTGCAATGGGGTATAAATGTTCTTAAAATTTTGAAAGATTTTTTAAATACAATTGGTACACATGGAGAGAAAGTATTTCCTTTGGTGTGGTTTTTACCATTGCCAAGAAACTAGGTGGCCATTCTCTCATTGCTTAAGAATATTTAAATATGAATTACAACCTACAGTTTTTCCTAGGTTTAGAACACAAGGACTAGCTTCAAGGTTATATAAAAAACACATGGGTTAGTAAATGTACTAACATCCAACATCATAACATATTTCTGAGCCCCATTATGATCCCTCCATTTTACACATTAAAAAATAATGACATTCTACTATTCGGTTGTGAGTTGAAGCAAGGCTGCTGAGTGTCCTAGTCCATTTGGCCTACTATAAAAAATGCCATAAATTTAGCAATTTATAAACAACAGAAATTTCTTTCTTACCGTTCTGGAGTCTTGGAAGTATGAGACCAAGTTGACAGCAGATTTAATGTGTTGGTGAGGGCCCACTCTCTGGCTAATAGATGGCAACTTCTAGTTGTACCATCACATGGTGGAAGAAGATACAGGTTTCTCTTGGGCTTCTTTTATAAGGTCACTAATCCCACTCACAAGGGCTCTGCCCTAATGACCTAATCTCCATCTAAAGCCCCCATCTCTTAATACCATCACCTTGGGGGTGAGAACTTCAACGTATACATTTTGATGGGACACAAACTTTCAGACCATAATGAGAGGTGAAGCCAGCTGGAATTCCGGGGTCGAGTGGGGACTTGGAGAAGTTTTCTGTCTTACAAGAGGATTGTAAAAACGAACAAATCAGCACTCTGTAGCTAGCAAGGGTATTGTAAATGCACCAATCAGCAGGATTCTAAAAGTAGCCAATCATGGGGAGGATTGAAAAAAGGGCATTCTGATAGGACAGAAACAGAACACGGGAGGGGGCAAATAAGGGAATAAAAGCTGGCCACCCCAGCCAGCAGCGGCAACCCGCGCAGGTTCCCTTCCACCCTGTCAAGCTTTGTCCTTTCACTCTTTACAATAAACCCTGCTACCACTCACTCTTTAGGTCCGTGCCATCTTTAAGAGCTGTAACATTTACCTAGAAGGTCTACGGCTCCATTCTTGAAGTCAGGGAGACCATGAACCCACCGGTAGGAACCAACTCCCGACACAATAACGCTGAGTTTGATTCTCCTTGCCTTGAACAATGAAGGAAGAAGTCTCTCTCTTCTCTTCCAAATTACATTGTCAAACAAAGCTCATATGGAGAAACATTGTTAGCACTGTTTGTGCACCTCTTACATTTTTAAAGGACTTTCTTAGGCACTTTCTTATTCATTCTCATCATAACCCATTTTATAGGTGTTGGCAGAAACCCTTGCCAGAGCCATCAATCCCAATAGTCTGCTGCCTGCCTCAAAACTCTGCCATGTTCTGTTCTTATCATGCCTATATTTCTGAAATGCTATACAATTTGGACTTAAGTCTAGAATATCCCTGAGATGATCCTACTCCTTAGAGAAATTCAAAGGACAGACTCTCATGTGGGTTCTGAGGGCCTGCTTTCCATATCTCTCAAGCTAAGAAAATGACTTTCCTAATATCTTTAGAATCAGGTGAACTAAAAGAAGCTTAAATGATGGTTATCCTAGTATAGCCCCCAAATAGCACATACCGAAGTAAGTTTCCAAATGAGATCATCCTCACTTGAATGTGTGGAGATCATGATGTGAAATTTATATGACTTCTTTAAATGTACACAATCAGAAATAGGCATCTAAACGCAAAGTCCCTCCAATTTCCTACCAGAACACTGTCCCAGCATTGTAAGTTGATTGGGTGTTCCAAGACAGAATATCAGAAAAAGCTGTTACGGAAATGCCCGCTTGTTTATATTTTATTTCTTCTTTTCAAATGAAGTTAAGAGAGCCTGCTTAACTATGAAACATTGCTCTTCTGAAGAAGTAGAGGGCTCATGAGATGAAGTCATGACAAGGGATAAGAGTTCCAGCCTCAACTCAAAACCCATAGTTAGAGTATTGTTACTACATTCAACAACAACAGCAGCAGCAATAACAACAACAAAATCTGAAACTGAGCAAGCAACAAGACCTTGGGAGAGAAATTTCTTCTTTTACTTGATACCATTTTGCCTGATCTTTAAACAAGGGTGAAGGCTTTGTGAATGACAGAATTAGAGGGCATATTGAGGGGCTGTTTTCCATCACAGGACCCCCAAATCTCCACTTCTACTAATGGGAACACTGTACACCCAGCCATCCAAGATCAGACCTCCTGAGTACAGCCATTTTTTTTTTCTTGGAGATTTGTCTCGTTAGGATTTTAATTAAGCTCCTGCCAGGCTTGCAAAGTTTTTAATTTTACCTTTCTTTCTTCTTTCTTTTTCTTCCTTAAATCAGCTGGCTTGCCAGGAAACTTTTCCCAAGCTGTCACAGTTACAGTAAGCATACCCTAAGATATTAAATTTAGAGACATACCAGTAGTTGCTTCTCGAAGGATTAATAGCACAAGTACCCTTGCATTTGGAAAAGATTTTCATTGATTTATTCATTCATTTATTCACTTTTACTTAAGTGTGTGTGTGTTTTATGAATTAAAAAAAACAGAAAAAGAAGCTTCATGGAGTGTACAATGACTACTGGGTAGTAACAGATATAACTCACTCTCTTATAACGTCACCAGTTTAACAGAAGAAACTTGCCATTACTTAATTTGATAATCACACTGCTCATAAGCAAATTATGGCTGTTTACTAGTGTTAGTGGGTGAAGGGTGAGTGAACCAAGAGAACATGATGTCTTAGTTGATAATTTAACACATATTTCATGAAATGTAATATTTAATTCACTTAGGGTTCTTTTCAAGACCCCTTTGTATTCAAAGTCATTGCAATTCTGAAAGTATAAAGGCAGAGACGAGGGGTGCACACGGTGAACCCTTTAAAGCAGATTTGATGAGACACTATTTTCATTTGAGGACGCTTAGTTAAATTGACTACCCTAAATAGGATGTCATATTTTTTTCCTAATAAAACAAAACAAAACGAAACAAAACAAAAAAACCCACCTCAGATAATACTGCAGGGCCAGAAATAAAACAAGCCATCAAAACAAAACAAAAACGTAAGATACGGAGCATCGGGGATACTATCTGTTCCCCATGATTATTATTATAATCATTCTTATTATTTACTTAATAATTCCAGGATGTCAGGTTATTCCACCACCTGCCCTTTTCTGTGAGGTACTTACTGATCGCTTCCACAAACCGCTCAAAGAAACTGTAAGGGAAGAGCGGCTCAGGCAGCTCCCGGAAAAACATCTTCAGTGCTCCGGTGACAACGTGGATGTCCTCCCACTGGCTGTCGTCCAAATTCAGCTTCTCTTCTGGGAAAACACGAGGAGAAATGGAACAACTGGTTTTAATGAAACAATTACAAGACACTAATTATTATGTTAATGTTTGCCTACTATCATCAGCAACCGTTAACAGCCTTCTGCACCTAGAGGTTTGGTGCTGTGCATGTTTTTTTTTTCCCTCCCTCTTTCCGTAGGCAGGGAACATTTTCAATGGAATACCATCTGTAGGAATGCAGCTAACAAAAAAACAAGAGACACAAAGAGACAGTGCCATTGACACAGTATGTCAGATACATTTATTCCCATAATGCATCAGTATGAAAATTAGCATCACAGCTCAACATGATTCAAAGCTATTTGGTTTTGAGGCCGAGGGGCTAAGAGTTGCCAATGATGGCCGACTCAAGGGACCAGCCTAAAGGCCTTGCTGAGCCAACAGGAGACATATGCTAAACATGGCAATAGAAAATGAGTTATTGCTTTACATGTGTTAGCCTTGCTATGTACAAGGGAATAATGGGTAACACTTTTTCCCTTTTTTTGCCTGAATATAAAGTCAGCAAGGAATAGAATACTGAGTGAGAAAGGATATTAATTCTTTCTTACTGCTTCAAAATATTTTTTTTTTTTTTTAGTTCTCATCTCAGTGAGGAAAATATGCCCAGCAACAATATTAGACAGACCCCTGTTGGCCTACGTAGGCTATGCAAAGCTGTCAAAAATGATAACACACTAAAGACAAACCACAAGTGCTTACCAACTCTTTTTTAGAAACAACAGAAGTATTTGCTTGGGAAGCTTGAGTGAGTGGAAATGTTGAAATATGAAAGAAAGTAAAAGCCAAAGTGAAGGTTGTAGTAGAAATAAAGTGTGCTGGGCAATTATTTTTGTCCTTTTCACCCTCAATATGAATGTCTGGAATTAGTCTCACCCAAGAAGTGGATGCATTCACGTCTGAAAGGGACATTTTGACATAAAATGAAAAGGAAGCAAGGTACACAGGCACTGCTGTCGAGCCAGACGATTTGTCTTTCTAAACGGGCAACATGGAAAAGGTTTGGGATTCTGGGCTTCATGAAAACTTAAACTAATCATTTTAGACAATCTGGGGGTTAACTGAAAAGCTGAGAATCCTGGCAAACACTGAGGTATTTGGTCAACTGAAAATTTGTTTCTTTACTGATGTCTTGGGCTCGCATTCACATGTCCCTTGGATGTCAGTTTTATGAATGCAGAGGAGCATTTTGCACCAAAATGTAAGAAAAGCTGAGAATTGTCACTGTAGGGATTCTCTGCATGGGCTGTTTTGCTAATAATGTTCATGTCCTTTTAAAAATATTAGCCCAAATCTTCAGCAGATCTTTTTTTTTAAATAAATGAACGATCGCTTCTAAGGCTTATAGTAAGTGGTGTTCCTGCTCAACAGTGTGTTTGCAAAGAGAAGACATGAAGGTGAATCTGTTTATTTCAGATGAGCTAATCTTTCCTTTCAGTCTTCATTCCTACCTCAATCATAACACAATAATATGATCCACAACAAAATCAGCAGAGGAGACCTTCTTTCTGCCCTGCAATCATTTTTGATTGATTGTATTTCAACAATTAGTCTTTTATTTGGCTACACACTATTGAAATAGGCCGACAGCATCTTAGCAGGCCAGCTTTAAACAGTCAACTGTTAACAATAGCATCAAAAAGGGAGACCTGATGGGGTTTACTGTCACTTTAAAGAACGGGGTTTTCACATTGTTGAAATCTGTCAGATATTTTGAAATGTCCCTCTCACTATGGTGCCACACCCCCTGCGTGCCCTTATAATAAAATTGGTTTTACTCCTGATTAAATCATTTTCTCCCTACCCACTACCATACTTCTCATAATGGACCTGTGTGCTCTACAGCTGGTGTTCTTCCCATGGTACCAATTCTTACTTTATCTTTTAAGCACTTTGCTGCTAAGATCTCATGCAGAGTGCTTATGTTTTGTTAAGAGCTTCATTCTTAGAGAAATAGCTTAACACATGTTCTAAAAATGTTGTACAACTTATTGCTTAAAACACATTTAGAAAATGTATAAGTACTGTAGCTTTGGCACTGAACTTTAAGTGGAAACCTAAACACACAAAAACACACACACACACACACACACACACACACACACAAATATCTCAACCAAAAATTTATCAGAAAAGTCCAACACAAAATGCCATTTTGGTGCACAAGTTTGAAATTCCTAAAGGAAAGTGTTCAGCAGGTAAAAAAGAGAATGATTTTAACTTGACCAAGGAAACACCACCACCAACAAATAATGGCTTAACCAAAGGAAAACAGCATTAATATTACTCATCTCCACATTAATATCAGTTAATTCAAGTGAACATGAAAATTGAATGTAGTGATAGATAAAGAAAATTTTCCAATGAATAGATACTATTTGACCATTTGATTATATCTACTTAAAATACCATATAATAATAACTGTATCACTTAAACCAACATTCCTACTATAGATTCCTATGTAGTTTCCATTTAAAGAAATAATAATAATTTGTAGCCCTTCAGCAAGTAGCTTAAATAGGCAATATGGCAAATAGTTGGAAACAGTATTTTGAAATACAATGCTAATTTTTATATCAAGTTTTCATAATCAACCAAGGTTAAGATCCCTTGTAAACTAGATGATGTTAAGGCAAATTTTGCAAGGTCACTGTAGTTTATCTAAACATGAAGTTATGTCCATATAGTATGCCTTCTCATAAAGCCAACCAGTCTTCAAGATGAACTAACCATAACCCTATCCTGGTGTTAACAGGCATTATTGCAAATGTATTTGCATTATTTGATAAGCATTTTCTAACTAGATTCTACACAGTGATGATGTCTTATACTTTTCCCTTTTCTAATAGTGTTTCTCAAAAGCACCACACTATTGACATTTGGGGCTGGAAAATTCTTTGTGGTGGGGGCTGTCTTTTACATTCTAGTATGTTTAACAGTATCCCTGACCTTAATCCATTAGAGGCCAGTAGTATTTCCCAGTGTGGATGATAAAAATTGTGTCTAGAGATTGCCACGTATCTCCCCATCGTGCAAAATTATTCTTGGTTGAGAGCCACTATAGTGAAGTTTATAAGTGTCTATAGAAGTCACTCAACAAAGATTTATGAAGTTTACCATAGGTGGGCAGGGAACTAGAAAATTAGATACACACATATTAATATTTCCTTAATATGAACTTAAGAGTTGGTAATTATTCTTGACAAAATCATAACTTTTTATAGAACAAAATCCATATGAACTCATTCAGGGTACTTTGCGATGAAAGCAATAACCAACAATTACTTACAGCTTACACTGTACTAGGGGCTGTGCTATGTACTCTACGTTCATTATCTAATTTAATGTTTTCAGCAAGGTAATGAGGAAGATGCTACTGTTATCATCATATCCATTTTACAGATAGGGAAAGTGAGGCATAGGTAGATTAAACAATTTCCCCATGACTGCCAAGTGATGAAACCAGGATGAAGAGCCAGTAAGCCCCCACTATGTTTAAAATCACTGCGTTCAGACTTAATCTTGGCTGGCAGAAGCAGAAAGGGAAAAGGCAAATAAACAGTAATTGCGAATGGTAGTTGATTGACTATTATGTCAAGATTGTAATTTTTACATTTTACCCTTAAATGTCTTACTTGAGGCTATGCTTTTACCTGTAAACTGACTCTCATCTTTGGTAATTACTGACTTGTAGAAGGCACAGATTCTTATATAAACAGATACAAAACAAATTGGTAATAAAAAGCAACTGCATTAGGAAATGGGCAGAGATGGAGCAAATTGTTAGGTAGCAATGGAGTGAAGAGGAAATATGATAGAGTAGGAAAAAGGCCATACAAAACACCCATTCCAGGACTGGATTTACCACTAATTCATTGTATATCTATCTATTTACTTATTTATTTGTAAAATGAAGATAAAAGGATAATTGTTGGTATCAAATGGGAAAATGTATCTGAAAAACATTTTAAAGCATAAGGAAACAAACATATCCAATATGTCACCAGAATGAGGCAGGTGAATAAAGGCCAAAATGGTAAAATAAAAAAGAGACTAAGGCAACTGAAACATTGAACAAACATTGTAAGCCAGCCTGGTTGTTTTAGAGGATTTATCTCAGTGTGATGCAGTTTCTTGAATGGGATCAACAAAAACTACATTGCTATAAAGAACTACCTGGGCCTGGTTAATTTACAAAGAAAAGAAGTTTAATTGGCTCATGGTTCTGCAGGCTGTAGAGGAAGCATAACTGGGGAGGCCTCAGTAAACTTCCAATCATGGGAGAAGGTGAAGGGGAAGCAAGCACATCTTCACATAGCCAGCAGCAGAGAAAAAGTGAAGAGGAAAGTGCTATACACTTTTAAACAGCCAGATCTTGTGAGAACTTACTATCACGAGGACAGCAAGAGGGATATCCATCTCCACGATCCAATCACCTCCCACCAGGTCCCTCCCCCAACATTGGGGATTACAATTCAACAGAATTCAACATGACATCTGGGTAGGGACACAGAGCCAAAGCATATCACATGTTATAGTCCAATCCTAGGAAGACGTCTGGTTGAACCACAATGTCTCACAATCCTTTTAATCTGTGCTGGTTTCTCCTGGCCCTCTAATTAGGTTATCTTAAATTCATTTTGGTTATGGTTTTGCCTTAAAGCATATAAACAGAATTAAAGATAGGTTAAGCTCTACAATGCAAATACCATGTGACTTTTATGAGATCACACACATACACACACAACCTAAATGTTGTACCCAAACAAGGTTATCTTGAAATGCTCTTTCTTGAAGAGTCTTTAGGGCATATTTTAAGTAAAAACTTATTTATATCAAGGCCGGGCGCGGTGGCTCAAGCCTGTAATCCCAGCACTTTGGGAGGCCGAGACGGGTGGATCACGAGGTCAGGAGATCGAGACCATCCTGGCTAACACGGTGAAACCCCATCTCTACTAAAAAACACAAAAAACTAGCCAGGCGAGGTGGCGGGCGCCTGTAGTCCCAGCTACTCAGGAGGCTGAGGCAGGAGAATGGCGTAAACCCGGGAGGTGGAGCTTGCAGTGAGCTGAGATCCGGCCACTGCACCCCAGCCTGGGCGACAGAGCAAGACTCCATCTCAAAAAAAAAAAAAAAAAAAAAAAAAAAAACTTATTTATATCAAGCTTTAAAAATATATTTGAAAGAAAAAATTTGACAGTAGCTATTAGGAGCAATTTTTCTTAAAAAGAAGAACTGAAAGATGAACCTTTGATAGCCATAGTAGGTCAATGGTAGTTTCCAAGGAAAAGGGGGCATTTAAATATCATTAAGAGTTTCATTACTGTCCAGGTACAACGGCTCATGCCTGTAATACCAGCACTTTGGGAGGCTGAGGTGGGCAGATCACCTGAGGCCAGGAGTTTGAGACCAGCCTGGCCAAAATGGTGAAACCCTGTCTGCACTAAAGATAACAAAAATTACCCAGGCATGGTGGCAGGCCTGTAATCCCAGCTACCCAGGAGGCTGAGGCAGGAGAATAGGGAGGTAGAGGTTGTAGTGAGCCAAGATCACGCCACTGCACTCCAGCCTCCTCAGTGATGGAGTGAGACTCTGTATCAAAGGAAAAAAAAAAATGAGTTTACCCCTTTCCTCTTGTATTATATATTGCTATGTAGATATTGGTATATATAACCAGCAGTTGTGATATCAGGTTCAATTTTAACTAGACTCAAACTGTCTTAACCTAGTCTTTGTTGAAATGTGCTTGCACTTGGACTATCCTGAGTAGAAGAGTAACCGAGTCAAGAAAGAAAATCTTCTTTATATGTTGAAAATCAAGTGCTTGTTTACCTTGTAATAGTTTTGATAGCACTTTTAAAACCTCTTTCCAACTTTTATTTTATTGTTGCAATTTTAAAAGGAGGAAAAGACACCCTAGTTTTCCCAGAGACAATAGCCCTGATCTCATTAATACAGTGAAAAGAACCTGTTACACTATGAAACTCTCATAAAGGATGATGTCCCTGCTTCCAGCACAGATGACCATTTGGATCTCTTATCTAAAAGGCCTGCTGGATACATGAAAGTCACATCCCAAATGAAAGAGATACCAGAGGGATGATCGATCCAAAACATAATATGTTTGGCCCTAAAATCAAATCGAAAGATTAGATATTAATGTAGATAAAACGACACTGCTTATAAGGATATAGAAGATTTTTAGTTTAGCATTTAAAGGAATGGATCAAAAGGAAGTTGGTTGAATCACTCAACTAGCTCCACGTTTCCTGCTGTGCTGGCTCCTGAAAGTGATGGTTCGGTCTGATTTCTGGTGGATTAGAGAGATTCTGCATTCTCAAACACGGTGATGTCAACCCTGTGCAAAAAGTAGCATCTTTCTCTGCTGCACTGGCTAAAGCTCCTCCTTCCACACCTTGGCTGTAACATGAGACTTCATTGAGGATATTATCTGAGAAAACTAAACCTGTTGGCCAGTTAATTTGTTTGTTCACTCAATTTTTTTCAAACAAACAGAGATGGAAGGAGGCTACATGCTGGGCATTGTGTTTTTAAAGCTACAGCTGTTGAGGCTGCTTTATGTTCCTCAAAGGAGAGGGCTTCATCAGGTGCTCAGAAAGTGAATATAGATAAAGTTCCGGACATTTTACATCTTGTTACTCTTCCCTAGAATCATATTATTTTGTCCTTGGGGGCAAGCCAGGACAAACTCAAAGAACAAATATATGACCCAAAAATATGCATCGTGCCTGTTACGTGCTGAATTGTGTTCTTCCATTCCTCAAAATCAAATGTTGAAGTCTTAACCCCAATACTTCATAGTGTGACTATGTTTGGAGATTGGATCTTTAAAGAGGTAATTACGGTAAAATGAAGTCATATGGGCCCCCATCCAATATGAATGGTGTCCTTATAACAACAGTTAGGGTGCACACAGAGGAAAGACCATGCGAAGACACAGGAGGAAAGCGGCTGCCTATACACCAAGGAGAGAGCCTTAGGAGAAATCAACCTACTGATATCTTAATCTCAGACTTCCAGCCTTTAGAACTGTGAGGAAATACATTTCTGGTGTTTAAGCCACCCAGTCTGTGGTACTTTGGTATGGTAGCTCAAGCAAACTAATACAATGCCCTAAGGTTTTGGGCAGAGAAAGACGATGTCAAATTTCTGGATCATACCGATACATCTTCTCGACACAAGGGCTATGCTACACTTTTGAAACACAGTGAACAACAGGGTTAGTTCTTTAGGTAATTCCATTTGAAGAAAAATAATTACCAATATTCAGAGAATAGATTTGAAGCTGGAATTAGTTGAAAAATTGCTTGCCTATTCAGGCTTAACCTATTTCAAATAATTTGCTCTACAAACATGCAGAATACTCTCCAGTGTGGTCTCCAGACAAACAATAAAATCATGATTGCCATTTTCATACTCATTCTTTGTACAACTACTATGTATAAAGTAGAAATATTGCATGGTTGCCATCACCTGAGACTCCAAGTACTACAAGAGAACATTGGAAACATCCTCAGGAAAAACTCAACCCAAGTCCAATCAACTGTCTATAGTCATGCTACCTATCAAAGAGGAAGGAGCAAAGTGGTTTTAAATATGAAACCTTGTATGCAAAAT
Organism: Macaca fascicularis; assembly: GCF_037993035.2. NCBI lineage: Eukaryota > Metazoa > Chordata > Mammalia > Primates > Cercopithecidae > Macaca > Macaca fascicularis. Next base: position 39,158,868 of record NC_088386.1, on the reverse strand, counting down.
CAAAGAGATTTGTTTCATACGATTTATTACAGTAACCTCCAGGAAGCTCTTAGGAGTCCTATGTTTGAAAATGGTTCCTTTCTGGCAAGAGGAGACAGTTAGACCTATGCACAGGACAGACGGTTCTATTACCACCTGGTCTACAAAATCTGGTTTTCTGTGGCATCCTTGAATTATGAAAGAGGGAGGAAGGAAGTAACCACAAACTTTCTAAGATTTTAAAACTTTTTTTAAAAAGCTTTTATTTCTGAATATCTAATGGGCTACTTCGGCACCCCATGTTAGCTTGCTTTCTGTGTGCTTTCATGTTGTGTGCATATCTTTGGAAATTATTTGACAAGGCCGAAGCTTGCACATGTCACAGGCTGATATGAAATATCTTTAGTTACTCTCTTGGAAGGAGGTGGAACAGTCTTCTCCTCTATCCAGTACAGGAAATGAGTCAGGAACAAGACTGTTTTATTTTTATTTCTCCTCAGATTTCATTTGAATGTAAAGAATAACATAATAAATAGGTACAACTGAAACTTGTGAAGCAAGCACCACAGATGGAAAGTATAACAAACATGTCATTGCTTTGTGCATTTTTAATTTATAATGGCATAACATAAAACATCTTCCCATCATCATAACTCCATGCATAATTCTACCTTATAAAATGACATTAGCGACATTATGCTTCTCTCCAGGCTTTTAGATATTTTGTTTAGGTAGCTGAGAAAAGGTAGTCCTGTTCAGATGCAACAACAGCAACAAAAATGAACAGACTTTTTTCTTTCAGTGAGGATCATAAAAAAAAGAATTGATGTATTTCATGGTACCCATATATATTTCTTTAATTCCTTTCTTACTCAGAGCTTCCAACACTGTTCTTATTTCCATTCAGTCAAAGGCTTTTTGTACTCTATAGATACTGTACACAATGGTTCTTTTTATTTAACCATCTTCTCCAAACAGATTCTGAATTTGCTGGAATTCCATGGATGATTTCATACATTACATACTCCAAAGGGGAGAGAATCGTAGGATTAAATTTCGACAAAGTCATTTTTGAAAGCTTGCTTCATAGTGGCTTTAAATTTCAACACCATTGCTATTGTTCCCTCCAAGTTATATTACGTTTGCAAATATGAAGCACAGGGCCAAGTCAAAACATATCTCTTAATGATATCTAGGAAATAAACTAAGTCCTATGAATTCCCATATACAGATAATATGTCTATTGTAGGCAAAAACGCATATATAGAAGTTACTTAACATTCTGGTTTCTTCACTTGTCAAATGAGAGTTCTTAATTTTGTGTGAGATTTAAGTGATGTAATACATGAAAAGCATCCAATATAGCCAGACTTCGGCAAATATTTCCAGAATGTAATATGATTTTTGGCTTTTATCATTCCCCTTACTATGTTGGTGATATGTGTAGGGTTAGAAATGGTAACATTGAAAAGGATATGGATTTGGGTTTTTGCTAACTTAGAATTTTCTGTCTGGAAATATTTCTTCAGAAAAATAGAAATAAAAGGTAAACAAAACTGGTAGATCAAGATATTGCTACTCTCATTCATTGAAACTATGTTACTCCCAGATAAGACATCTGTCAGTTGTCAATTAAGATAACCAAAATGAAGAGAAGATTTCTAGTAATTATTAATGATAATTTTTAACTTAAATTTTGTCGATTAGTTTGATTCATGGGAGTAAACTAAATTTTCTGCATCACAAGACATTTCTTCACCACAATCACCGCTAAAGCTCTACAAAGGTACACAAAATAAGAGTTGGGAGATTTATAAATTTTACAACTACTTGCATAAAGTAAGGTAAAATACCTAGGTCCTTATGCAACAATTTCTTGTTGATGAAACTACTGAACAACATTATCATCTTAATTATTCTAGCCTAAACAAACCTGTGGCACTAATTCCCGGTCTCTGCCTATAGTTTGTGATGCCTAGCTATCTATACTGTTAAACTTGACTCTTCCCTACACTGGGTTTCATTTCAAACTTTGCTTACCATGTTTCTAATCCTAGCCTGAGAACCCCATCACTCCTGGGGCATGCCTACTAGATTTAACTATAGTGATTTAAACAAAGGGTCTCTCCTCTATCTCTGCCTCAAAGAAATTTGTTTTTATTTATCTTTATATCCCCAGTGCTTAGCCAATGATGGATGCACTCATTTTTATTAGCTATTAATATATTTGCACCACCTATCAAATTTTAACCTCCTTTGATAACAGAGGCTATTTCATAATATAATACCAACGATGATGACAATAGATACATGTTTACACACATGGCATTATCTTTGTGTTCTCTTTATCATTCTCTTTCAAAACACTTAACAAATACTGAAGACATAAGTACGTTATTCATTCACTTATCAAATATTAATTGAACCCAAATTTTGTGCTAGGCATGTTATAGCTGCTGTTGGTAAACATAAATAAAGATCTAGCTTCTATGTGCAAAGATTTCATAGTATATAGGAAGTTTGGTCAAATAGAAAAATATGTAATCAAGTATGGTAAATGTTATTATATAACTTCTTGCAGACTGCTATGGGAACATAGAAGATTAGCATCAAGCTTCATCTGGGTGTAGTCAGAAGGCTTTCCAGATGAGGTGTCACATAATGATCTTAAATGATGAGCAGTCAGGTGGGTGAGGGTGGTGCAGGAGCTGGGAGAGAGGAAGAGAAGAGATGAAGAAAAATTCAGCTAGAAGTAACGATCATGCCAAGGAATGAAGAACAGGATGCATTTGGGAAGCCACAAGTTGTTGGAGACCCTAGAGGCATAGATTCCATATCTCAGGGTGTTGAGGATAGAAGAGAAGGCAGAGGGTACAGCATGAAGGTCCTTACAACTGAAAAAGTCTGGATGACCATAAGCAGGGGAGCAACATTCTAGAAAGATGCTCTGGCAGTAGCATGTAGGATGGGTGGAGTGGGCGTATAGAAGAGGGGTGGTGTGTCCAAAAAGACACAATGAGCAAGAAGCTCAGCTGAGAGGCTTTGATGTATTCAAATACTGGATATTCACTGTGGAAAAAATGCTTTTAAAAGAAGTCAGTTAATAAAAAACAGGTGTGTTTATGAGAACCTTACATAGCAGAGAAAGAAGTCTAGAAAACTGATGGCTAGCATTTACAAAGGATTAGAGTTCACAGACCAATTTTTGTGTGTCACATTTATTATAGGTTCAGGGAAGTCAAAATATTCTATTTTACTGAAGTTTATAAAGACCTGCTAGTAGTTTGCAAATGAGAATCCATTTGGATTATCTGACTAGAGATAAGACTTCAATGGTGTTTTAGTATCATGAACTACTTTACCGACGCAACAAAAGGGAATTACAATTAATTGGATTATGTTGGTCTCCACGTGCTGATTGTAAGAAAATAAAATATAAAAGTGTAACTATTGCTAACAGGTCATATCTATCATCAACCATGGGATTTGTTTTTTTACTTACCAATAAGATTAATTTCTTCTTAACAATATTCCAATTTGAAGTCATTTTAATTATAGCGTTTAGAAAATTCAAAGGAAAAGGCAAACCTACTTTCAATGTATTATTAATAATTGACCTCATTTTTATTCATCTTTATGATGAGAGAAAAAGAAATGGATGGTTTGTTTATTGTTTAGAAGATTTTTACTTACTTAAGATCCTTTTGTAATCTTTCTTCGATCTCAGTTTAATTAAAAATTTTATTTACTGGATTTCTATAAAGTGCTAAACCCAGGGCTATATTTCTGAGGATTCACAACAATGTGGTCCCTGCTTTTAAGGAAACCGACATCTAGAAAAGGAGATAGGCCTACAAACTTTAAATGTCATTGTGTGACCAAGTGGAGCATTGTAGTAAAGGTATAAACTACTAGAAAACCAATAATAGTTGAGCACTTCTCAGGCACTATTCTAAGTGCTTCACATGCAAGAATTCATTTAATTCTCACATCAACATATGCTGGATGTACTATTATTAGTTCAGCTTTACTGATGGAAAAGCAGCTCCAGAGATCCAGTAACTTGTTCAGGTTCACTCAGGTATTTAGTAGCGGAGTCCGGGCAATCTCACTCCACTTAAAACTTCAATCATTCTGTTAGTGACACAGGACAGGTAAGACTCCAAATCAGGCCTGCCTGGGAGGGCTTTTGGCTTTGCCCAGGTCTGCCCTGTCACTGCTTTAGCTAAGGACATTTTTGTCTGGTGTGTGAGCCTCACCTCTATGGTTGAGTCCTGCCTCCCATCTCATGAACACAACATGTGGAATGGTTCATTCTGACAGGTAACAGATGAAACTTCTCCCATACAATGGCAGTGAGAATGGCATAGGATTTTGTTGAACTGAGATGGGTGAGGAAGGATGTCCCAGGCCAGTGTTTCTTAAATGTGATCCCAGAACCAGCTATGTCAGCATCACACACAGAATATTTAAGGCAAATTTTATCAAGACCTACCTCAGATTTAACTGAAACAGAAGCTTTTGGGTGCAACTGGCTGAGTGATTGCTTTTCTACAAATACTATTTAGTCTGTGATCTAACAAGTCCTCCAGTTGATTTTGATGCATGTTAAACTCTGAGGACCACTGTTCCAGCAAAGAGGTATGAAATGGATCAAAATTTGATATTGGCAAGAGGCCTCATTATGACCAGTGCAAAAGTGAATGATGAAATGTAATGGAAACTTAGCTTGGAAGCCAGGGAAAAGTGTAATTGTTATGCTAATACATTAAATGGTCTCTGTTAGATGTGAGAGAATTGTCAAAAGTTTGTATGAGGAAATATCATCCAGACTGTATTTCATGAACATAAATCTGTAGGAAATAGAAAAATGCATTTGAGAGGTGAGAAGTAGGAATATGCAAATTAGTTAGAAGGCCCTGGAAACAGCCCAGCAAGATACCATGAAGGCTAGAACTAAATAGTATTTGTAGAAATGCAATGAAAAGGCTATGTGAAGCCATCCATTTAATGAACATAGGGGTGGTAAAGGGGGAACGAACCAAGTAAAACTATTGTTTGTAGCTAGTTATGCAAGTTATCTTACATGTAATACTTCAGAAAGAATAGCTAAGAATTTTAATTTGTTCAGTTTGTTTTTTGATAAGAAGTTGCCAGGGAGAATGGGTTTGGTTGGGGGATGCTATTGACACTTCCGTTTGGTGATGCTAAGCAGATATTCAGACTTTGGACTATGGAGCTTGGTAAAGACATAAAGACTGGACAGACAAATGTGAAAATTATCAGCATAGAAGTGAAAGTTGTGTAAAAATAACAACAACTATAACAACAAAGATGACAAGACCATTAACTTAACACCTGTCATGTGCCAGCCGCTGTGCTTGGTACTTTATCGGCATGATTTTATGTCATTTTCATAGTAACAAAGCAAGGTAGTATTCACGGATTTTATAAGTGAGGATCTAAGGACCAGAGAAATTAAATAACTTGCTCAAATTCATTTAAGAAGTTAGTGTCAAGGCTAATATTCTAACTCTAATCTATCTCACTCACAAATTATTTTGCAAAACTACCTAAAACAGTAAGGGACGAAAACAGTTGTATAGCAACATATAGAGCAAGAAGGGGAAAAAGTGTCCTTCAAGTTTTTGTCCTGGAACTAATAATAGAATTATTTTCACATGAGGCTCATAAGCCACCCAATTCAAACCATTACATTAAAAAAACTAACAAACAACGTGAGTTCCTGCATTAATAGTTTATTTCCAATGATCAGCATCTAAACAAATCAGCTTGATTGGCAAGGTAAATTCCATTACAGCCTTGTTTCTAGAGGAGTAGTGTTAGTCTTAAATACACTGTAAAAGGCCGGGCGTGGTGACTCACGCCTGTAATCCTAGAACTTTGGGAGGCCAAGGTGGGTGGGTGGATCACTTGAGGTGAGGAGTTCGAGACCAGCCTGGACAATATGGCAAAATCCCATATCTACTGAAAATACAAAAATTAGCTGGACATGTTGGTGCGTGCCTGTAGTCCCAGCTACTCGGGAGGCTGAGACAGGAGAATTGCTTGAATCCAGGAGACAGAGGCTGCAGTGAGCCGAGATCACGCCACTGCACTCCAGCCTGGGCGACAAAGTGAGACTATCTCAAATAAATAAATAAATAAATAAATACACTGAACAAGTCACACTTTGTCTGCGATTCAGGCCAACATGGCCCACTGTTAACCCAAGTTCTTTGATGTGTAGCTAATTAATAACAATTACAATGCTGTACATTTTATGAGGCAAAATATATCCAAAGTTGAGAGGAATGAAACACATGGATTGTTGTTCAATGTCTGTGTCTGAATGACTTGGTTCAGTGGTTGTATCTAAATAAACAAGTTGATTGTTTGCAATCAAAATGGAAAGTTGGTCAGGAAGATGACCCATTAGATTTATACTCTCTGCCTTAGTCCAAATGCTTAGGAAGGCAGTACCAAACTATGAATCTCAGTTAAAGTTTAAACTGACTTAAGAACATTGTATTTTAATTTTCTGAAAATCTAGGTTACGTTTCCTTTAATGAACAGAGCTATTTTTAAGTGGTAGAACAGCCATACGTTCATTTGAATATGTGATAAGGCACTTGAATAAACTTCCACTTTCCATATCATTTACAGATTGGATTTATATACTGAACACACCTTCGTCATACATTTTAAACACTAAGTTTTCTAATTCCATCATTCAAGGCCTCTTTTTCCTGGCCACAACCTGCCATTCAGTCTTAAAATTTGACCTCATTCAGACCTGAGCATCTGGGCCCATTATACTAGTATACTCGATATTCCCATGCAAGAACCATACTGTAGTTCTCGCTCATTCTTGACCTAAGCTATCATATCTACCCACCTCCTCTGGCCCCATCCCACCACTTCTTTAAAGCCCAAAGAAAGAATGCTTATCCCAGGAGTTCTGCCTAGAGTGATCCACTTTTCCTTGATCTCACTTTCTTTTCAACATGAGCATTTATTGCTTATGGCACCAATTCAGGAATTAAGCATTCACAGTCCTGGCATTCTTGCATTGTCTCCTGCCCTCTGTTCTGCTGCAGATACCTCTCATTGGCCCAATCTAGTTGGAAGCCCATTGGAAGGTGAATGCATACAGATCCTGGGTACCAAACAGGGTAGTGAAGAGTGGAGAATGGGTATGAGGTAGGGGGGCAAACAGAAGATTACAAACACATCAATCCCATATTCTGTCAGTTGAAATCTAGAAGTCCAAATGCCCAGAGAAATATTTCAGAATCTCAAAACAGTGTAACTTGGTTTTGAATTTTATAGAAACCTTCTGGGTGGGTATGGGAGGGACAAGAATCTTTTGTGTAAGGCCATACCTAACATCCTTAATCCCATGAAGAAACACATGTACACGCATTTATTCCAATGTGTAATTATTGACATAAACACAGCTGCTCTCTATGTTAAAGGAACATTAAACTCACAAAAGCATGGAAATTCCTACTTAGAGTTCCTACTCCATTCTTAACATGCCTTGTTGTGCCCAGATGCTGCATGTATTTTGTACCATTTAAAAGGTTGATGTACAAAAGCAAAAAGGTGGTAGAAAAAAATAACTAGAGAGAGGATTGAGCCAGTAGAGTTGTCCTATTCTTAAATTTTATTATGTACTAATCTCCATAATGCCTAGGCACAACAAAACAAATTAAGAATTAAAGAAGAGATAATTTGACTGTGGATTTCTTAATTTGGGGGCAGGAAAGCTACACATGTAAAGATACACAAGATACATACAGCCAAAACAGAAGAATACTGAAATTGTGTAGTTTATGTTAAACTTAAAATAAATAGAGATTTACACTTCCTTTTAGATCCAGAAATACATGAAAACTTGCAAAGCAGCCCACAACAAAGCAATTGACAAGAAAGATAGCATCTGCTTTTCTGTCTATTCAAGCTGAAGTTTTTCATTCTAAATGCAAGCAATGCTTCCCAAGTTAACATAATTAACTCATGACAATCCTGAAACATCATAATATAAGATACAGATGGAAATTCAAAGCTTTAAAAATGTCAGCTAACTGCATCAGGATTATCACTTTTTTTAAAGTGAACAAACCATAATGCTAATTAAAACAGGTGTTTTTATTTCAAACCCTTTTGCATGTTATGAAATTACAACCAGGGTTATTTATTTATTAGTCTGCTGTGAAACATACATCTTAGAAAAAAGAGGATCTGTGAAAACAACAAAGTAAAAAGATAAAAAGAATGACACTCAGTACTGCTTTCTGACACAATAGAGGACCAGTCGTTCAATTAGTTAGTAATTTCCGTGTGACTACTTGACAGAATCTACTAATTGTTAATCTTCAGTAACTATTGCTTTACATAATTAATTATATTCAAATAAAAACAACAAAGACATGTGGGCCAGTTGCCCTTTTGAGAATGTTTTTTTTCACAAACTGGTTCTGCTTACTGACAATATTTCTAGTATAAAAAGATATTAATCTCACAGGAAAAAAAAAAACACATAAAAATGTTAGCACATTCTGCCTTTTACCTTGCTTATAGAGCACGAGTCTCCCAGTCCCCTACCAAGTACAATAACAACAGCAACAAAACCCCAAAGCTACTAACTGCTTTACACGAATCTATCCTTGAAGCAAATCCTAACAGCCGAAGTCCTTTGAGTTGGCATCTTTCATATTAATTTAGAATTGCATAAAATTCAGAGTCACCCATCCAGAGGTCAAGCATCATTCATCATTAGTTGAAGTGACATTTTCAACCCTTCATATTGCAGCTGCTAAGATGGGAGGGGGAAAGGTATTCTTCAAGAGGAAAAAAACAAGAGACAGAACACAATCCTTGCTCTATCCACAGAGGAGAAAACAAGGTGCCTCTATGTCAGCATGATAATATGCTTACATTTGGTGATGTCATTCTTCCCTAACCCCAGAGTCACTAAGCACATGGCAGCTGCATTCCTCCACTTAGGAGTTCTGGTGCAAATCAGTATTAACCATTTTAGATGTAAATGAAGCCCTTCAGTGGGGTGGAGAACATGGCTTTGTGAGCTGAAATGATGATTTATATCCGAATCCTATCTTGTTTTTGAGAGATTGGAACTTGTTAACAAGGCTGCCCTTGTTCTCGTGGCATCCTCCAGGCATAAAAAATTCTGGGAAGCTGAGTATGATCACTTTTGAAACTGCAAAACAGCATTCCAAGGCTTTGCAGCAAACATGCTGGCCAAATTAGGACCTCTGAAGCTTTGCAATTCACAAATGAAAGATCTCTATCTCTCTCTCTCTCTTTCTCTCGTGGGATGCCTTCTTTTCACTGAAACATTAAGGTCAGGACAGGAAATGGGAGCAATTAAAATGAAACAGTAATCAGAAAAAAATAGGTAGCTGGTATTTAAATGGCTAATAATTCACAGGGCTTTTGATAATGCATTGATGTTTGCAAACTCATAAGACATCTCTGAGTTCTAAATTATCAGGCTTATTTGCCCTAGGAATCAAAGTTTTCCTGGCAAATGTTCTAAGTCAAAAGATAAGTGTTATGAAATACAGCCATAAAAGAAGTGAGAGTTGAGGTTTCTGCTAAGTGAGACTCTCCAGCCTCTTTTTGAGTTGTCTTCTCACACTCCGCCCCACCTGAAACATCATAGAATTTTGGTGCTGATTCTTCTTCCAAGTTAGAGCAGTGTGACTGAAATGTATCTGCAGCAATTGTTAATAGTGTGTAAGAAAACCAGGTTCCAAATTTTGCAAAACTTAAAACTAAAAACGACTGACATTTCATGGGGGAAAAGAAAGTAATTTCAAGAAATCCTCCACCATCATGACTTATGCAGGTATGAATTGCATATGTAGTTATCATTCTGCTGCATTATATCTAATATAATGTACCTTTTACATGTGTAATGGCTTTCCAAATATTACTTAACTTTCCCCTTCACTATGTTTGGCTGGGATCATACCCATTCGAAAGAAGCAAGTGGAGTAAATAATGGTACGTGATTGAGGCAGGTGAGATCACAGGTCCTCTGGCTTCTCATACATGTGGTCAGAGCCTGTAGTGGTCCAGTTTTTAGACTTGACCTTGAGGGAAGTGTACACCTTTTAGTTACATCAAAACCATATGGGATTTCTGGCATTAAAAACTTTTTTACAACATAGGCTTTAAGGTTGCATGTGGATGTCTCATACCAGCTGACAAAAAATAGGAGTTGTCCATATACAGTGGTTCAAATAAGGATTGTTATAAATTGCTCATGTTTTCCCATTTCACTTTTAACTACTCTGATATGAGCTGACTGCATACAGAGATCAGATTAGGATGTTAAAAAGGTGATTAGCTAGATAATTTAGGAAATTATTTTAGCAAGCTAATAAACATATTGAAGCAAAATATAATAATAATATTGATATAGTGCATTACAGATAACAAAGCACTCACATTTGCTATACCACTTAAGAATCACAGCAATCTGGGGAAAAGTTATTAGTTCGTATTCTCCACATTTTAGAAGATAATAAATGGAAGTTCAATGAAATAACCATTCAAAATTTGTGAATAGGACGGCCAAGGCTTTGAGTCAAATACTCCTTTAATTGTGCTGTTAGAGCATGATTGCTGATATTTAAACCAGCGTCCCATTGGTAAACAATACCTATGTTAAGCTATGAAGAAAGCATCCAAGGATAAAAGTAGTATGAAATCATTTCAACTTCAAAACACAGGTAGCGAAAGATACAGATGTATGCTTTTATTTTTTTGAGACGAAGTCTTGCTCTGGCACCCAGGCTGGAGTGCAGCGGTGCCATCTCCACTCACTGCAACCTCTGCTTCTCCCGGGTTCAAGCAATTCTCCTGCCTCAGCCTCCTGAGTAGCTGGAACTACAGGCACAGGCCGCCATGCCTGGCTAATTTTCTGTGTGTGTGTGTGTGTGTGTGTGTGTGTGTGTGTGTGTGTGCGCGCGCGCGTACATGCACGTATTATAGTAGAGACAGGGTTTCAGCGCCTTGACCAGGCTGTTCGTGAACTCCTGAGCTCAGGCAATTCACCTGCCTCAGCCTCCCAAAGTGCTGAGATTACAGGCGTGAGCCACCATGCCTGGAGGTGAATGCTTTTAACGTAGGTTTCAACTGGCTCCCTGTGGCCCATCAGTTCTGTCTCCCTATATTGGAAGTCAAAAGTTTCTTGCTTTAAATGCCCCGAATCTGTTTCCTGAGGCAGCAATACCTTGGCATCATGATTGGTTAGGGATCATTTGCTAGGGATATTGGCTAGGGACATGGTTTTTTCCCTGGGGTACCTGTCTTGTTTTTGACCCTGAGTTCCAACTACCTTGCTGTGAGGTGCTATACCTTATGCTGCCAGAAATGCCTTGTTTCTGGCGCAGGACTAATTATTTACCTGGATATAGAGTTTAAGGTGCTAACTATGTGCCAGTCCCAGGAGAAGAGAATGCCACATGAAAAATGTTCTTCATATGAGAATTCAGCTATGGCGCTGAGGTGGACAGAGCAAAGAGCTTAGAGTCAGAGCTCCATCCTTCAAGTCCTGAATCTTGTCACTTAATCTCAGCCTCAGTTGGTGGGTTGTTGTGGGCATTTAGTAAAAAAAATATAGGTGAAAACAAGCTGTAAAAATGCAAAGTACGGCTGGGTGCAGTGGCTCGTGTCTGTAATCACTTTGGGAAGCCAAAGCAGACGGATGAGGCCAGGAGTTCAAGACCAGCCTGGCCAACATGGTAAAACCCCATTTCTACTAAAAATACAAAACTTAGCCAGGCATGGTGGTGCATATCTGTAATCCTAGCTACTCAGGAGGCTGAGCCATGAGAATCACTTGAACCCGGGAGGTGGAGGTTGCAGTGAGCTGAGATTGCTCTATTGCACTCCAGCCTGAGCGACAGAGTGAGACTATCTCAAAAAACAAAAACCAAACCAAACCAAACCAAAACGAAACCCTGTAAAATATTAGGCTATGCAAGATATTATCATTACTTTTCTCTTTTCTTCACTACAATAAAGCAAAAGAGAGTAGAGCATTAAGGAGAAAGTGCACAGTTGAGTTTTCAGGATGCATGCCAAGGATTTGAGAATTAAAGTTGTCTGAGTGCCACTATTTAGTTGCAGCAAATTTTATCATATCTTCTTTGATTTTAGTGGGAATATATAACATACGTGTATCAAATGAATTAAGTCATGGTCATCAGGACTAAGGTACTGAAGCTGCATCTCGCAGAATTGATTAGGGAACCTCTCAGTCACTACCTAGATATAATACGTTCTCTGAAAGGGCATCTTGTATAAATAAATTCATATTGGTGAAATGCTGGTTATCGAAAGTTTGAATTTTGTAATGGCAGGTTGTGTTACTGAGTTAATACAGGAGCTTGATAAACATTGTAAAGCTGAGGCAGACAGAATCCTCTAACTGCATTTAAAATAACTGTGACGACGACTCTGCTTCAGATGCTTGAAGAACGGCGCACATACACACACACAGCCAGGTTGGTTCATGCCATTCGATCCCTGTCACCTGAAACAGCTCTCAAGGATCCATGGTGGAGGACACCAAAAAATTAATATAAAACCCTATATTCTAATCTGAATTTCCAAGTAAAGGAATCCAAAACAAGAGAAACAGCTAGGATCAAAAAAGTAGGTCCCTCCAACTTCTGAAATAACATTCTGCATTTGAGCCTGATAATCTGTGGCTGTCTTCAGTCTAACCTTAAATGTTAAATCTTATAAGCAATGCAACCACTACTTTGAGAGATTATTTTGTAGTCTAATGGATTTCATTGTCAGGAAATGGTTTTTGATATTCAGCCAAAATCAAGCTTTCCAGAAACAAGTTTTATTTGTGCATTTCCCTCCTTTAATATTTATGGCTAAAGTAGATATTTCATTTAAGGGCTTCTTTTTTAGAGCTTCACGTTGGTAGATGAGGAAAGGAGGAAGAGGAGTTTATTCTTTTTCTTTTATAATTTCTTTTGTTTCTTATCTGTAGTAAGGTTAACTGCTAATATGGATAACTACTTTTCCACTGAGAACATGATAAATCTTTAGAAGGAGCAGCAGCACAGATAGGTGGGAATATTTGAACAGTACCTTGTAAGAGCTGCCGCTGGAAGTTCACCAAACAAACTAAATCTGTAAGAAGACTACTTCAACTTCAACAGCTTTAAGATTCTTTGTATTGCCATCATTCATTGGTAACTGGGGAGTTTTTACAGCCTTTCAAATCTTAGAGTCCTTTCAATCATTAGATGCCTTAAAGGGACAGAAGGCCTTAAAATGTGCTCCCGATCTCCCTAGTTGAAAAAGATACATAGACAGAGGGGGAAAAGTCAAACAACAATACAAAAAGCATTAATGCAAAGAACAGTGGGGTCTCTCCCTAATTTGACTTTCTCTACAGGTGGCCTGCAGCTGCGTCCAAACAGGTTACTCCATTGCCTTCCCATGAGCATGACAACAAAGTGCTATCTGTATTCACAAGAATACACTTAGTGGCATAGACTGATTCAGGTCTAAAAATAAGAAAAAAGGATTTTTCCTGCATAGCCTGAGGTAACTCTCTGCACCAGCAGAAGACAGTAGCACTCTTGTCTCCCTGACTGTGCCTAAACATAAAGGAATCAGAAACCTACTTCACATGATTCAAGGAGGTCCAGGGCCAGCAAGGAGTTGATTCACTCTATTTACATCCACGTGAGTCCCACTGACTACATACAGCAGTTGGGCAGGCAAAATCAATAAGGAATATTCTGTTTTCAATTGACTTCAAGGTAAACTATACATATAGATCTCTGAGATTGATACACCTGTTTAAATAAGTATTTTATCATGCTGGGCAACATTATGTTGAAATAAGCAAGATTAGAGCATGCTCATTTGGTCAGGCTTAAAAATAATTGATCGGGCCACCTTCACTAATTTCATTTAAGGAGAGATATACACCCCGTCTGTGTGGTTATTTTGCTGGGAATATGACAAGGAGATAAAAAGCCAGAAAAATGTTTGTATTGGATGATAACACTCCTAAAATTGATTTCTAACTTACGTATTAATACTTAAATATCTGAAAAAGTGAATTTCCAATAATAATGCTTCTTGAATATAACATTTACAAGTGAGGGAGTTCAGTGGGTCTCTGGAGAATCTCTCTTTTCTTCCTCCCTCCCTCCGTTCCTTCTTTCCTTCTTTGCTTTTTCTCCCATTTTCTGTCTTATCTCCAAAGCATGTATTCACATTCTTTCCTTTCTTGGAATCTATACTCTTCCCAGTTCACCAGGCTGATTTAGGAGCAAGTACATAGAGGGTGCTTTCCCACTCATCCCTGAAAACAAACAAATAAACAAACAAAAACGACAACAACACAAAATCTGTTCCCTCCTGTCCTCCCCTTCCTGCATTTCCCAGGGAGCCATCCTTTTTGGAATGCAACTGTATTTCCATTCCCAGGGCCAAGCGGGTCATCTCTGAGATATGTTTAATCCTTACTGATCCAAGAAGTATGAATCTCCACTTTTCTTCTAAATCCATGTCTTACAAATGATTTTGTCAATTGCTTCACTCCAGAGCTATCTTCTTTTTCAACTTTTTGATAGCTCTGCCTTTTCCTGTCCAGTTAGAAAGCTGCATAATGTTATTTTTGTAACGTGTACATGACAACCATTAGTAAAAACTTTTCTCTACTTTGGATATCCAGATGGTTCCAATTTCTTTCCTTATTTCTCCTTAAACCTCCACCTATATTGTTTTATGAAGATATATTATTTAAGAACACCTTATAATAACATACTTTTGCTGATGCATGCCAAAAAAAGACTAGCTGATTTTCCTTTAGAATTCAATAAAGAGGAAAAGAATGAATTTAATAGTGATTAATGAATGCCTTACTGTTTTATGTTATATGAAAACAAAACCTTGAAATATATATCTTGTAAAAAGGTAAGATAAGTATCCAGTAGTCAATGCTCATTGTTAAGTGAAGGCACATAGCTGGTACTGGGATAAAATTAACAAAGCATTCCCAAAGAAAGTCACGAACAATTGAGTGGCCATAATAAAAAGGAAATAGATGCAAGTTAAGCTACATAATAGTTTTCTTATACTAAGTGAGACAACCCTAATAGAATGCAACCTGAAATATGAGTTTTAGAAATTAGAATAGAAAACTAAATCCTGCATCACACAAAATTTTAAGCACCAGATGAAGTAAAAAAATGCTTAATTATACTTATGATTGGTATGTGAAGGACAAATATTTACCTAAGGGAAAGGTGATAGTCTCCAATTCACTTCATCAGAATAATCGTAGAGCTCAACTTTTAAGTGGTCCTATCCCGTGTAGCTAGGCAGATTCTGCCCTCTTGTATTTGAAACTATGACTTTTGCTTGATTGCTGACTAATGCAAATTTTAAGGTCTATGAATATTAGCTATATCAAAATAAAGCATTTAGCTTTCAAAATTTATTCTATTGCCTTTCTCTTGCTATCATGTCTACTCCTACACTCCCTAGCAAGAAAGTTTCTAAGATTAAGCAAGATAAAGATTTTGAAGAGACATCAGCACCGGCCATTTAAAAACATATAAACTTTTGAATCAAATACAAACAGAGACTACCACATTGCAAAAAAAAAAAAAAAAAAAAAAGTATGAAGAGAAGTTGAACAGTGTTTGGAGAGTAAGTGAGGTAAGTTGTTTGGTTTCCTTCAAACTCAGCAGTTCTGTTATTCTAAGCGACGAAGACCAGTTTTGGGACTTCTACCGTCATCCATGTTCTTCAGTCAAACGTTCAGAACTACCATATTGCTTTAGGACAGAGATTAGCACACCATGGCCTGTGACCAAATCTGGCTTGTGACATATATAGGTAACATATTTTAAAAATAGGTCATATTTTAAATGTGACATGCATTAAGGAATAGCATTCATATAGCTGACACTTTTTAAAATACTATTTTCATTGCATTTCCTTAGCTTTTAAAAAACATTAGATTGTAATAAAAAATACAATGAGAGATAAATATACATTTGTGCAGATGAATCTTTTACCTAAAATCAACTGAAAGTTCACCAAAATCATCTAAAATACTACAGTAGCTGGTATCATCGTAGACAAGTTCTTTAAAGTGCAGTTTTTCTGGCAATTGATTTAATCTACTTTATGAGTCTCTAAGCTCTTTCAAGGCAGTAGGTAATTTCACTGTAGTAGTTAAATGAGATGAAGTTTGTAAAAACAATTTAGAGCAGTACAAAACTGTGTAAAGTAGTAGTCATGGTTGTGACACCAGTAGCAGAAGTAGGTGTTTAATAAATATTTGTTGGATGAATTAAATGTTGGCTCCATTCTGAACTATGATTTTAAGAGTTTTAACTGCTAAGAAGAATTTGTGCAGATGAAATAACTGATTAGGATATGAAGGCCTACTGAGTTATATATGATATGAATACTCCACTAGTTATGCAATGCTTGGAATTCCAAGTGGGAGTTTCACTCATGGAAGAAATACAGTATGTGGCCCTGTGACTAAAAGATAATAGGAACTATTGAAGATGGAGATTTTTTTCCACTTGGTCCTGGGCACGGAATCAAAATCTAAGTTTAACTTGGTGATATTTAAAAATGCATAACATGCAAAAGTCTGCAATCATTCTGTTTCTCAGCTAGTGAAAATAGAAGTCTACAGCATAGTATGTGTCAATTTTGAAAATATAGCCAAATCAGGCCGACAAGAAAAATTTTAAGTAAATAACTTCATCCATGTGTTTAGTACCATCCATGACTCTATGCCAAATTCACTTCAAGTTCCCTTCTTCAGCAACTTCTTTTATAACATGTGCCTGCAGCTATTAACTATCTGAAGTGTTGATGAGGATAGGAAAGAAATTACTTTCATGGTTATGTTTTAGGGGGGCATTTGGAATTCAACAATATGTGACAGAAACAGCTTCAGCTAGAAATAATCTGTTAAGAAAAACACCTGAATTCTAAGCAAATAATTTAGCCATTTAAAACTCATGGAGGCAGATACACAATATAAGAAATAGCACAACTGAAAACAAAATTAGAGAAAAGTGATCCATGTCACTCAGTAGCAATGGAAAGGATCAAGCACAGATTAGACTAGAAATACGAGATGAATTCTATGTGAAAATATTGGATATTGACTTTTGGATCAAAAGTGTTTTCTGGTCTCTGAGACATACATTTCTGGTTTTGGTAGTTATGGCTTCATTTCTTTCTCATGTATTATTTGTTTCTGATTGACAATATTTTCATTGTGTTTTAGTTACCACTAATTTTTTTTTTTTCTGTGTAGACGGCAGGGGTGGGGGGGTCTTACTTTGCTACCCAGGCTGGTCTCAAACTCCTGGTTGCAAGCGATCCTCAACACTCATATTGCCCATTGCTCATGCTCAGATTAATTTTTGTGATAATTGTGCATTAATAGGAACTTACATGTTCACACATCTTTCCCAAGGTACATTATTCTCTGCTAGTAGGAAAACTACTTAGACTCTCATCTATGGACAGCAACAACACTATTCAAATGTCTAAGTTCGCTAACATGGTTTTTGTTCTTCCATGTGGAAGCATCTAGATATATGGCATTTGGTGAACAGGCAAATACATGATTTACTCCATAGCAAATACTTCTTCCAGAATCTATTTCTTGTGTTCCTATTTGCTGTTGGTGGTTTTTTTTAAGAAAGTACATAGGCCTCCCTCTATTTAAGACTCTCAGCTTCACTTTGCAACCCTAAACAATGTACCCCTACTCTACCTTCCTTTCCAATGTTTAATGTATTTCTCAGGGTTTTTGTCTCCCACAGACAAGTTGCATACTTTCTAACTTCATAAAATAAAATAAAATAAAACTTGTTTTTTTTAAAAAACTTATTTTTTAAGATAAGGTCTTGCTGTCTCCAAGGATGGAGTGCAGTGGTGCGATCATAGCTCATGTCAGCCTTGAACTCCTGAACTTAAGTGATCCTCTCACCTCAGCCTCCCGAGTAGCTGGGGCTGAAGGCATACACCATGCCTGGCTAATTAAAATTCTTTATTTTTTATTTTTTTATGGAGATGGGGTTTTGCTTTGCTGTCCAGGCTGATCTTGAGCTCCTGGCTTCAAGTGACCCACCTGCCTCAGCTTCTCAAAATGCTGATATTACAGGTGTGAGCTACTGAGCCCAGCCTAAAAAGAGTGAACTGCTCATTGCTACAGTAGATCAGGCCAGGCATAATAAAGGGGTAAGGTATAATGTGACTGACTCCATTGGGTGGCTACCCAAGCCAGCTACTCACCTCTTTCCCTTTAGCCACCTTACAGCGGATGGTGACCATCTGTGTAACATAGCATGATGGCCTCAGAATTTTAACACGTGTATTTCACTTAATACAACTGAAGTCTTTACTTCCAGAAATACTAAAAGCATTTGAAGTTTTAAACTATGATCACTCCTTTAGCCACATTTGATGCTATTTTTGACCAAGATTTGATCCATATCTAGACTTTTATTTTACACCCCACAAAACGAGACTTCCTTGTTTCATGGAGTTTCTTTGGATTTACCCACTAGTTTAGATGTTATTTGTTAGCCTTAACTTCATGCATTTCAGACATTCCTACTGGGATAATGTAGCTTATTCTTGAAATATGTCCTTGTAATATCTGCTATGGTCTGTACGTGTCCTGTAAAATTCATTGTTGGAAACAACCCTCAATGCAACAGTGCTGGAAGGTGGAGACTTTGGGGAGGAGTTTAGGTCATCAGACCTTTGCCCTCATGAATGGATTAATGCCACTACAAAAAGGGTTTGCAGGAGTAGGCCCACC